>NW_019416267.1:345538-516780 GCF_000390285.2 Anoplophora glabripennis | reverse complement strand
ATTATAAGAAAAAATGTCATAGGGGTTGATTATTTCAACCCCTTACAAAAATAGTTCAGGGTTGAAAAAATTTCAAAAAGTGTAGTTTTATTGACAGATAATGTTCACCAAGTTTGGTTTCTTTAGCTTGATGTACGTGGAAGATAAAAAAGAAAAACAATTATTTTTTGTAATTTTAGGACGGGCGTAACTTTTCAGGGGAGGGTTTTTTCAAAAAATTTTATACCAAAGACACCTATTAATTTTCATCGGAGAATCGCCCCTTGAATTTTTTCGGTGTTATTTAGATACACCCTGTATAAGCAACGGCGAAAAATTTATCTGAATTTTTTGTGAAAATATTGTTATAAAGAACCTATAGGAATTGGCCAAATTCCAGAAATTCTCTGTACTGAAGACCAAACAGATTGTCAGGATTTGCCTGTATCAAAAAATTAAGCTCGAAAAAACAGAAGATAGCTACATTATTTTTTCCTTCTCTCACTAGCTGTATAGTTCAAAGCATAACAAAGCACAATATATACCTAAATAGTATGTAATCACTAGGAAAATAACTTAAGTTCAGCTGCCTTTGAAATAAAAAGTTGGTATAAATCAGAAATTCAAAAGTTTTAGACAAGATATTTTATCAAAAGAACAAGATAAGAGAACGTCGACTGACAAAACATGAGGTCAGAAATCTTTTTCTCACTTTTCAATAATTCCAAACGTGGAAACTCCTCTTAAAATGTAAAAAGCAATTGCACAATGCCAACAGAACTTAAATTAAAATCTCTCTAATTCCCACTATTATCAACAAACTGATTAAATTAAAAGACAGGGTTTTTGGTGAAAGTTAAATTCTAAACTTTTGCTGCCCACATTTACCATTTATTTATTTGAAATGGAAAATATAATAACACATTAAATTGAAAATTTAATATAATACTGTACTTTCCTAAATAACAAAAGTATATTGTAACCGTTAATACAAATATCAAAATTAATTCCATTTAAAATTTCATGCGGTTGTTTTCGCTTCGTGGTGTCACTGTTTTAACAAATTCGTGCAAATTAAAACCAATATAAATTGAAAGGCGCGGAACATTTCAAATTTCGATTCGATTCGGGATGAAATAATGTTTGCATTGCAGGTAATTCTATCTGTTAATAAAATTTTTGAATCATGTGTGTACACACAATCGGATAGTGTTTGAAATAATTTGGAAAAGCAATTAATTTTCCAATCCGAAACCAATCAAGATTTTATTATAATAAACTAGTAATTAATATATGTATTTAGAACATAAAACATATTTCAATGATTAATCGAGAAAAATATGTTCTTTGATCAGGTGCGAAACGCTTTGCTGTTTCTGTTTGCGTGCGGTGTCAAATTATGAAATGGTAAAGGTATTGAATAGAAACCAGTCATCTTTGTTCTTTTATTGTTTGGCAATTAATCATTTTTATATATACCAGAACTCTCTTACGGAACCCTGATTTCATATTAAAGTTCCTAAAATAAAAGTTATAAATTTACTTTGTAATAAAAATAAAAAATCTACTATATTAACAGGAAATCCTTTATATTGAAAAATAAGTATGTATTACACAGAGTGTTCCAAAAGTTAGTGCCAAATCAAAAGTAGTAACATTTTTTTTAACTTTTTTTATGGTATAAGATATAAGATTTTATATTGTAAATTTTTGTTAACCACCTCTAGAACCTAAGTTGAAATGTTGAGTTAATAATAAATAGAGAGAAGCACAAAAAATTTAAATTAATGCTATTAATAATTATGCAAGCAAAAAGTTTTAAGACAACGCATAATTCCATATATGATGTTAAAATTTTGGCACTTAATTATGTAACTCCATGTATATAGGTAAAAGCATTTTTGAAATGTTAATTTATATTTCAATTATGCATAATATAATAAAATAATGTAAATATTTTATATATAAGTTGGTTGAAATAGGATTGTTACCTACTTTTTATATTTTCTACTCAAAAGAATTTATGACATGATTTCACGTCTCTAAATGAGGCTAGATATCATTTAAACCGTAAGAGTTAGAAACCTGCGGTTTTCACAGTTCATTTTGGCATAAATTACTCTATCTTGTCATCTCTGAGCAAAACGTGTACCTTATTCAGACTCGGAAATACTGAGACCTACATTTAATAATTTGCTTGTAGAACTCGCTGTATATTTGCGTTGGAATTAAATCCAGTGTATCGTGGATGTACACTTAAGCGACCTGTGACCGTGTTTGGTACTGCCATCTATGCCAAGAGATGAGTTATCTTCTCTCTGCCTCTGTATATACAGTTCGTCATCATTTATTATCTCAAGGAATTCCTATGAAATATGAAAAACAAAAAAAAGTGCCTAATTGTCTTTACCATCCCGATATAAATCATTAATCAAAGTAGCCATTAAGTTCCCTGGAAATTAAGTATTAAGCGTGTTTGTGGATAGCAGCACCTTTTTTTGTATACACATGTTTTTTCTGTTGACTATGTAACGCTCCAGATAAATAGAAAACTAATCAAGCAGCGTTGTCTGTGAAGCCATCGCTAAACAAGTTAATTTCACTTCTTAATTGGATTTCTAACAATTCGGTGGACGTAGTGTAGCTCGCCGATATATAAAAGAAATCCTCAGCTGCAGCAATTGCGTTTCTCTTAGTGTAAATTCTAATTTACGGAATCAAAGGAAAGCTTACATTAACTGCACGTTGCCTCGAAGTAATTTGCATGAAAATATGTAGATTAAAATACACTACGACGACTGCAGATGGAATGAAAAATTTAGAAATCCTAAATTACTGAGGAAACAGAATGGCAAATACCTTAATGTAATTAGTAAGGCTTACTTACAAAATGTGGCGTAGTGAAAAATGTCTTTTGTAAAAGAACAATTCCATTTAAGCATATAGTGAATACTTTCAATAAGCATCGATCCTTTATTGAAACCATGTCATTAGTCTTTAGTCCACTTGGTGCGATACTAGACATGCTTTCATAGCACCTACAGTTTAATAGCTCACTCTTTGCCATAGGTACGGAGCAACGCTACACTATGGACGTACTTATAACGCATTCGTGCGATATTGCATCTAAGCTTCCCCCAAATGTGTTATTAGTTGTCAGTGAACAACGTAAAATCTCGTAGAAGCATTCATCCAGACACAGTGCTGAGAAATAACAGATGGAATAAAAGGCATCAAATATTTGACGATGCATCTAAACTAAAATATTTGCGATTCGTGATCAGAATTCAAACATTCATTTGTTTTCGTTGGTTCTAAATGCACATATTTGATTCTGAAATACGTATGCAGTACTGTAAACTTCATAATTTAATAAATATTTTGGTTCAGTTTTTATTATGGGTAAAATTTTGTCCGAAATGGACAAGTTCGAGTATTTTTTCTTTTATCGCCATATAAAATATAATAAATAAAGTAAAATACTGTACTATTTATACAAAACAAATATGTAAAATTACACAATACATCACTGGTTTCTCTGACATAGGTTAATGCAGAATTAGTTTATAAAAGTAAACTTGCATGTAATATTCCCCTATATTTCTATAACTCAAAATGTAATTTGTACTCAATGTGTAATATTTGCAATACATTGCCATGTATTTGTTTTGCCCATCTACTACGGATACTTGCGTCGTGCTACTCGCTGTTTCTCCATTTTGGCTGGACGTTCTGCCTAGAAGTCTATTCCACAGGCTTTATAGAAAAGCTTTCATTTGAGCCATTTTCTACTAAAATATTTAAAATCTGAGGATTTTTTAACACTTTTTGTACTTTAGGTAGTTTTTTTCATCACTTACTAAATATATATACTATATTACCTTCTTTAAGCCCTTTTGTTACGTTTTTTTTTTAAACTTAACTTTATTCTTTAGGATTTTCGTAACAAAGTCCTGAAAGTCCTGAGCGGATTGGGTCTAGATGGCTGGTCTAAATCTCGAGGGCTGTGTTCGCAACAAATATTTTAACAATGTTCTGAATTGCAAAAAGTTTATTTTTGTAAATTTTAGCAAAATATTTGTATATCTCAAATTAAAGTCGCCCTATATTAAATTAAACTAAAAAATTGTATTTGGTTTTTCTGGTTTTTTGAACACGGCTATCGTGTAAAAAATCCTTACTAGCCTTGCAATTTATTTTCTTCTAAATAAACAAGAACGGCAACAAATACGCTTGAATTTTGATCGTGTACTCACACTGGACAGAGGCATCTGCTCTGGTTACAGAATTGCTAGACACCAAAGTCGACGTTCGATCGGTTTTAGAAATTCTCGGGAACTGGTGCTCGATTTGGATTTTGACATCTGCATTTGGGCTATTTTGGACTATTGTTGACTTCCCCATCATTGACTCTCATTGTTATTCTAGTTTTATGTGATACAATTCGGTATCGTGTCCCAGCTAATTTGAATTTCGTAACATTCTTGGTATTTTCGGGGAAAAATTCGAAACTGGGATAAAATTTTGAGCATCCAGCACGAGTAATCGGCGGCTGTTTAGTCAACAGCGTCGGGCTTCTGCGGCTTGGGGTTTTTGGAGCGGTTTATGGCTCTGTGGACAATTTCAACGGTTGAATTTGAAACATAGGTGAATTTTCGCCCAGCGTTTTCTGCTTCGCAGAGATGGTCGGTTAGATACCCTCGAGTATCGCCAACTACTTTTGGCTGGGTTTTCCGGGGATATGAGCTCTGAACATGGCTTCATCAGATTTGAGAGTTGGGTGAAGTTCGAAATATATTAAGGACTAGAAATACGGCAAAAGTTTTTATTTCCGGGTTTTTATTTTCTGTCACAATCGAGAATATATTATGTACAATAACATTTATTAAAAATTGACTTCAATTTTACCAGGAAACAGAGAAACTGATTAAAAAATCAGAATGGAATGAATAATATACATATTATAAAGTAATAGGTTGTTTTTCCGAAATCAAATGAAATTAAAATAAAAGTTTTTTCATACGACTGCCTTGCAAAAGGGAGTTTTGCGCACGGAAAACACGCTCTGAAAACGGTATTTTGCACACGCCGTGTGCTAAACATTTTGCACACGGTTATGTCATCTTTGCACACGCGTCTCCAGATTGTGATTTTTGTTTGATGTTGTCACCCAAATTATGCAATGTTTCAAGTTGGCTGAGTTTCATAGCAACCGTCACGGCTCCTTTATTTTGTTGATTAGATACTTCAAAAATTGTTGAATTCCCGAAGTTTGGGTGTGAAAATGTGTGATTCTGAAGAGATTTTACAGAAAGCAAGCGAAATATGTTCGGAACTGCTGCCCACAAAATCCAGAAGTAGGTATGAAGCTGAGTTAAGCCGATTTATGGACTGGCGACTAGCAAAAAATGTCCAAACTTTCTCAGAAAACACAGTAATGGTGTATTTTGAAGAACTATCTAAGAAGTATAAATCTTCTACGTTGTGGACGATTTTTTCGATGCTCAAGTCAACGTTAAGTGCCAATCACAACAAAGATCTTGGAAGCTATAAAAAGTTGCAAGCGCTAATCAAACGAATATCCGAAAACTACGTCCCAAAGAAGTCCCAAATCCTCACAGAAGATGATTTTTGCCTGTTTTTGACGAAAGCATCAGACGACAAATATTTACTTATCAAGGTGGTGGTGGCAGTTGGACTATCTGGGTCATGTCGAAGGGAGGAATTATGTTATCTTAAAATAAAATCAAAGATTTCGGCAGTGCTATGCTGATTAAACTGAAGAATAAAAAAAACAAAGGTACCAAGGTGTTTTACAATTACAGGAAACCTTTACACTTCGTCCTAATCTGAAGACAGGCAGGGTTTTTTTAAACTATCAAAAAGGAAAATGTTCAAGCCAAAACGTTGGCATCAACAAAATTGGAAACATGGCTAGGGAAATCGCCAAATTTTTGATGCTAGAGAATCCAGAAAGTTACACGGGACATTGTTTTCGGCGTTCATCGGCCACAATTTTAGTCAGTTCTGGCTCAAATCTGCTTGCCCTCAAACGCCATGGAGGCTGGAAATCCAGTACAGTTGCCGAAGGCTACGTTGATGACTGTTTGAGGAATAAAATGGAAGTTTCGAAAAAGATAGAGTCTTCAGTGTCTTCTGCTGCCACAGAACCAGAACAACGATCGTCTACTGGAATACAACAAGAAAACAACGACCGCACGCTGAAAAACTGCACTAAAAACACGACACCAAAAATATTCTCTATTATCGAAAACAAGGTGCACAATAATACTGCTTTTCCCAGCGTCATCTTGAAGGAATGTTCAAATGTTACCATAAATCTTAAATATTAGTTTCTTTCGTTAATGCGTTAGTAATTTTCATAATAAAATCGAGTTAAATTAAAAGTTGTATTTAGTTTATTTTGTTAATGCGTTGGCAATTTTAGTAATAAAAACGATTTAAATTAAAATTTGATTTTTGTGGTCTCTTTTTGCAGTCGTATAAAAAGTATCGTAAAAAACTCGTTTGAAAACCTCTTTGCACACTCGCTCGACTTGTGGACCTCGCCTGCGGCTCGGTCCACCAATATGTCTCGCTCGTATGCAAAGAGTCGTTTTCAAACCTTGTTGTTTAATAGACTATATTATTACAGCAAACGTCACATACTTCCTAGAGTAACACTTTATAAGTTAAAGATAAATACTTTATTATTTTAACGAAATAATTGATCAAAAATTTTTCAAAAGTACCAAAATCAAAATATTTATTTAAATAACAGGTTATTGTGCCCGATATTTAATTTTAACTGTGAAATATCCCTAAATGCACACGTTTTTTAAGTAAATTGTACAGTATTTAGTGCTTAAATTTCGAATTAAGTTACCAAATTCAATTTCTTGCTCTAGAAAATCATTGGTTGAGCCAAACCGTGTATCAATGTAAATTCGCGCTTATATTTACTAGCATTGTACAAAAGATACAAAGAATACACAAAAAATGTGTAAAATTCAATGTAAGTTTGCAACACCGTATTTCTATTCCAATTAAGTTCCTTTCTTTTACTTCTCTTAACCATCTTTAATGTTTGGAAGTCTATAAATTACCCACCCGTTTTCCTTTAACTTTAATGAGACAAATAAAATAACTTGCACTATTGCTACAATTGGGACTAAAGCCATTAATAGTTATTTATTTGATTAAAACACGTAAAAGTTCGGTGATTACTATCTTTAATTGTAGTCGATAACGGCCGTTTCAAAGTACTCATTACAAATTAAGATAAAAGAAACAGTTAAAGCTGGGTAGTTACAGCTCAGGTGCCAGTCACAAATACCTAAAGTTTTGAGATTTGCTTTTAAATGTCTTCAACACATGTCTCCTAGTAATAATAATAGTGCTGAGTAATGTACCCATTTTAAGTTAAATAAAATCTACCATTTATTTAAATTGTTTAGTAGTAAACTTTGAGTAATTAGTGCAATGCATCATAATGTAGAGTTTAATTTAGTCCAGTATTATATTTAGTTTTAGCTTTTTATTTCCGAAATTATTTAGTTGTTTAGTTATTAATTAGTCTAGTGTAATTTATTTATTTATTTATTTATTTATTTATTTATTTATTTATTTATTTATTTATTTATTTATTTAAGTTACACCACCTGACAGTTAAAAGCAATTAATAGGTGGAACAAATAGCTAATAAAAATAGATGCGTTAACAAAATGACATATAAATAAAGTACAAAAGTAAAAAACAACTGTTAACAATAACATAAATTGTAAAAAGGTATAAAAAATTATAAAAGATAACCACTACGTATATAAAGGAATAAATAAAAAAAAACAGTCAACAAAGTTGAAATAAATGCTAACATAGATACCAATAAAACAATCATTTTAAAATTCAACTAAAACTAGTACACATGTAATATCCTAAAGCAGGTCATATAAAGAATGATTAAAAATTAATATTGCAAGTTACGATTAAAAAAAAATCTCTTAATATGGGATATATCATCATGAAATATATCCTGGCCAGATCATTAAAGACAAATCGTCCAAGCAAAGTATCATGATGTATTCCCTGTGGTGAATAACAGCCATCAAACTTGAACCATAAGTACTTTACATATTTCCGTTGAATGTTCTCAAGTCCTTTACTGCGAATTGTATAATGTGAATTCTGTAATATAGAGACATATTCCAGTTTGGGAGAGCAAATGCATTAAACAATAAGGACACTGCCCGTAAATTGTTGTGAATTCCTCAAAATAAAACCAAGATTTCTATATGTCTCACGTTGAATATTATTAAGGTACTCATTAAAATTTAGTTTAATATCAAATGTTACACCAATATCCTTAAAAGAGCTACATTTCCTAATCAAGTTATTACCAACAGAATAATTATATGTAATCGGGCTAGTCTTTCTAGTGAAAGTTATGGGATTACGCTTGGGAAGTTTAAAAGTAATAAATTCGTAGCACACCAAATTACTAATTCTATCTACATCAGATTGAAGCCAGAGACAGTCATTCAAATCACCCACGGATAAATACAAGTTAAGGTTGTTGGCGTACAGAATGGCGTTACAATTTAGGTTCAACGTAATGCCATTAATGAAAATCCGAAACAATAGGGGACCGAGGACTGATCCTTGTGGGACTCCAGATGTGGCATTCCAGATCCATTGATCGGAAACTACGATACTCCACTGTCAATTTCCTCTGAGATAGATAAGAATGAAAGAATTGACTAGATAAATGAGGACAACATTAACCTGATTACTGTTATCCAAAGGAGTAGAAATAGAGTGTGGCAGACATGTCAAGTTGGTGAATACAGTTTCGTATATAAGAGTTTCAAAAACATTTGACGGATTATTAACAATAGTTATGGGGCGATAGTTTTCAATATCACTCTTGTTGTCCTTTTTAAAGATTGGACAAATTCGACGCGATTTCCATATAATAGGAAACTTGCCCACCTTTAAGGATATATTGAATAAAAAGCACAATGGTTTAAGGAATATTGGCGCACAATCCTTAAAGTTTTTTTAAATCGCAATTCCGCGGGGCTATTTAGATTTAAATACATCGACTACACAAATAATATATGGCCTGTAAACCTTTTGTTTTGTGAAGCTTCGTTTTCGTGGCAGGTTGCTAAAGTTATGAATCAAATAAATAAACTTCCGAGGATTGTCTTGAATTTCTTAGTCAGTTTCATTTCCGGGATTTGATTTAAAAAAAAAAATAAGTATTTCTGGACGCTGTCTCAAAAAGCAAAAAGTGTTCTGATAATGTTAAATTTTGGAAGATAATAATTTTTGTAAAATGTTAAAATTGTTTCGTAAATTTAGTGTAGTAAAACGTAAAACTTGCAATGAAACTGTATTTTGTAGGTTTTTAATAGTTGTATTAAGTCAGCATTTCTGTTTTGTTGCCACGCTATTATTGCTCGGTAGACATAAGTTTTTGCCTCAATTCAGTTTTCTAGTAACGTACAAGTGGTTTCTCAAAAACTAACACAATGACTTGTCTTTGTTTTACTATTCCTTGATTTATTACTTTTGTTTAGATCAGTTGTACACCCACCTAATCGGATAAATTGTGGATCATTCTGTACCCAACTATGTGCATAATTTTTTGACATCCCGAAGTACAGTTTTTATAAGTATAATGTCATCTATGCCCTTGTATTTTATTAATTTCGTAACATTTTGGCATAAAGTAGGTAATTCGAAAAAGAAACCTTTGCAAACATATCACATATGTATAATTTGTGTTAATTTATGGCATAAACTTCTCTGTTAAAATACAGTCAAGAGTTTTAGTAAATTCCTTTGTGTTCTGACATATTATTTGAGGGTGAAAATGGGATACACATATAGCAATAATTCTAGGTACGTACGCTTTCCCTTCTTTTTTTATATTTCATTTTAAAACAAACAAAGCCAACATAATTTTTAAACTTTCTCTTTTAATTAAGCAACATAACTCTATATTAAATTTATAAATTAGGCATTTCTGTCAGGTACTTATCAATAAACACGATACAGTAAGTCAGTCAGTAATTTTTTAAATACTATTATAAGAGGTCTATTCAGAAAATAACAGAACTTTTTGAATTACGCGCTATTGGAGATATTTAGTGACATGCGGTTAGCACCATTGCTTATTTAGTTTCGTTGTTATTGAGTGCAGCGAGTGTAAGTAGGTATACGAGGACCAATAATGTATAAAATTAATAAAGTTTAAAAAATAATAATTTCGGGTATTTTCTGAATAAACCTCGTATTAGAAATAATTTCAATAATGAAAAAATATCAATTGTTAACTAAAATTAGTAAAAGTCCTTCTTAATTGATACTAAACATTTAAAAACAGTATTAAATCGAATGGGTTTAAAATGGCAATCTCGTGGCCAGAAAGAAATTGTACATAAAATTTTAATTATAAAAGATACACTTTGGATCATGATAATGTGACAGAAAAAACTTGAGTTGGGTTGAAGTTGTTAAGTAAATGGAAAGATCCAATATTTTTTCCTTAAGGCGGCTTCTTTAAATACCTTATTTAATTTTAAAATTATAAGGAAAGGATGCCTTTTTAAATTATAACTGCTAATATTTTGCGACGAGAAAATTTAAGCGAACATGGATTGTGCTGTCTCCTTTAATGTATAAAAAGGAAATTTGATTTAGTTCGATAAATGGTTAGAAATATACATTTAAATTTTGTTGAAATATTACATTGGGGAGTAGCTGATGTAATTTTGACCTTACAAATTTAGTTAATTGCAGGATTTGTTTTAATATTTCCTTTTTTTCCTCATAACAAAAGTTGTTCCTATTCATAAAAATAATGATATAAGCTATTCTTCTAATCATAGACCTATTTAAATTATGCTATATTCTGGGAAAAAAATTTAGCGTTTGTTAAAGAAACAGGTTATTGATTACCCTTAAAATACACAACATAAATTATGGTTTGGAAAAAGGTGAACATATACGTTCTCAATTTTCGGAACTAACCAAAACTTTTGATTGTGTAATCACATAAAATTCTTTTTGATTGAAGATGATTCATTGAAATTGCAGCGGAACCGATTTATTACCAACAGTTTAAAATTAATGAAGTCATATCTTTCAAATCGACAACAATTTGTGAATAATATTAAATATAGTATGCCTCAAGGATCTCTATTGGGTCCATCATTCTTCCTGATCTACGTAAATGATTTTATGAATTCGTTAAATGATGTCCTAAAAGTACAGTTTCCTGATGATACCAGTGTATCTGTAAAAAATATAATTTTTTTCAATCTAATTGAAATCATTTCTCGAAAACAGTCGGACATTAAGAACTGGTTTACTACTGGCTCTTTTTAAATGTAACTAAGACTGATATCGTGAGTTGACATTATGAGAAATAAATAATGAGATAAATACACATTTTGTTAAATTTCTATGAATAACTTTTTTGTTCTAGTAAAGAGTTAAATCATTTATGAGGGTTTTAAAGTATTAGGAAAACTAAATTTTTTGAGGTAGGTGTGCTACATATTTGAAATCAAATGAAACATGTCTTTTTTTTTTAATTGTTACGGAAGCAACGCCATACACGCCATAGATGAGACTTGAGAGACATCCTGTAGAAGGATTTCAAGAGATTAAGTTTTGAATATTTCGATACCTAACTTTTACCAGCCCTTTATTTTCAGTTAATTAAAAATTCTATTGGCGATCCGGAAGTTCGGTATAATAATCTAAACTTCATGTAGCACTTTATTGAAGATTTTAATGAAATCTGCGGAAATTAATTTCTAGAAGATTGAACGAAAATCAAGAGATTTAGATGATACGTTTAACTGTTGTGGATAACAGAGATATATATCATTTAAAACATGAAATAATAAAGTAATGAAGTAAGAGAGGTAGTGTTAAGACTGTATAATGTACAGGGTGTCCTATGAGGAAGTGGACATACTTTACTGGGACATCGCTTAGTTAAAAATCAGTAAAAAACCTTGGTATTGAAATGAACCGTTTTCGCGATGCGTGCCTCTAAGTATTTTGAAAAGAAATCAATTCTTTTGAATATTACTCAAAAATATTACAATTTTTGTTAAGCTGTACTGAAATTGGTTATCCTACCCCATACGATAGTATTTGTGCTTCGATTTGTAGAAGTATTAATTGCTAGATCTTCGGCTTTCATTTCTACACTTTTCAGTAAAATTTCTATAATATTAAATACAAAAACAAATTGTTTGTTTTTACTTATAGGTACAAGAAAAAAGAAAAAACGGGAAAAGTTCTAATTATTTAATAAATTTAATGAACACAGTAATAATCGGAATACACTAAAAATTAAGTCCTTACTACCCTTCCGATTGCGCTATAGGTCGGTGTGCAAGGAGTAAGCAAAAATAAGCAGTAAAAGGCGAAATTTCAGCTATGCTTATCTGGGTGTAGTGTAGTTTACAGTAGCGATCTTCAGTGACGGGAGTCGGCCAGGATGTGCTGGTACAAACACCCGAAGTGCAGAACTGGATTCTATATATACGCAGGGTAGACATTCTGCGTATAGGTACACCAGAATGCAAGAGCAGTAAATATTGTCTAACGACAAAGTTCTAGTACTAGATGGAAAGCAATACAAGGTAAAAGAAAAAAGTACTAATGGAAATATCTATATGGGGAGATGTAAGTACAAGCGTAAGCAGTGCAATGAGTTATCTGCGAGAGTATGCAGTTCGGATATTTCTATCAGTCTAGATTGTCTAGACCAGGGGTCAGCAAGTAATTTTAGGTGGGGTCCGGATACTTTTAAAAATTTTTAACGAGGCCCAGAAAAAAAGTTCATATTTCTTATTTTTTTATTTTAATTTGGACTCAAATTTAATCTGCTTACTAACATTAATAACTCACACAATTGTAAAATACTAGAAAAAATGATAAGATTGGCACTTAAACGTAAAAAACATTTTTTAAATAATTTATTTGAGTAATCTATACTTTAAGAAATTTTTTGGCGGTCCAGTATTTTACCTTCCGCGGTCTGGACCTGGACCGCGGTCCGCCAGTTGCCGACCCTTGGTCTAGACCAAAAAAATCCAAAATTTTCCGGTCGGTGAGAGCTTAGCCACGAGCACTATCTTGCCCAAAATTAACCAAAAAAATCCGCTAAAGCAAAAGCCAAAAATGAATCAAACTTCAAACTAGCAAATGGCTACCAAAAGTCTTATAAAAAGCTAATACTAACTTACAACAAAGTAACTTTATATGAATGTCTATTAAATAGATGTTTCACACCAGTTGACCTGGATTTATTAACTTTAACAAAGATTGCTCCTTTGCTTGTGCTTGCTTCAGGAGTCTGCATCCTTTGTATCTTTTTAGCAATATCAATTTTGCTGGAAATTGACTCTTCTATATAAACTTCTGCCACGGTAGATGACTTCCATCTACCGTGGCGTTTGAGTGTTGTAATATCCCCTCCAGCATTGCCCAAGAGAGTTGCCATGCCCTGTATATAAATTAGAATCTGTCAAGCCCAAAAATCGCGCAACATCATTAGGGATTTTTGATAGCTTATTAATACCAGCACATTGACGTCTGCATTTTCCCTTTTGAAAATTGCAAAATAACCTTTTATGCCGCACATATTGAGGCCTTAGCTTAGAATATTTTCTAATTAATACAAAATGGATTAATACAAAATCCTTCATTTAACACAGCGAAGCTTCTTGGTTTGTTCGTTTTAGTATATACGCCTTTTGTCCTCTATATTGTCTATGATTAGATGAGTCAATTCCTCGCAACGGTAAGCGCCAAAGACTCCTAATATCAACGCTACCTAAAAACAACAAATTTAATAAATATAACTCAAATAAACCATTCAGTAGAACCTACTTTATTCTTAATATGATCTTCGTTTAGGGCTTCACGCAAACATTGTTCGATTTGTTCTCTTTCTAAGACCTTGGATTTTTTTGGTTGAAAATGTCTGTGCTTAGACTTTAGAAATGCCACTAGTCTTCCGACTTTAGAAATTTCAATGTTCAAGTTGAGTTCAACATGGAATATTTAGTCCACAATGTGGAAGAGCTAATTTCTCACTTAAATTGAAAAAGTAAGGCAGCAAGACATCTTCATTTACGCCTTTCACCCCTTCTTTGATTTTCCAATCTTGATATTCCTTTAGTTCTTTGTTGTATATAGATTTTGATTTCTCCGGAATGATGCCTGCAGTAGCCGCATTAGCTTTTTCTAAAATTTCAGATGGAATTTCCAGATTTTCCATTTTTTTCAGTCTTGGTTTTAGGATTCAACGTGATTTCAATTCAAAAAATATTGTTTGTTTACTGACAACCTTTAGTTACAGACACAATTTAGGTTGACACTCGCATCCTTTGTAATGTTTAAAAATTCATTCATTTCGTTAAATTACTTTTTCTGACATTGACAATTTGAAATTTTAAGTTACTTTTATTTATTATTAAAACGAAATTCTATGAAAGCGTTGGAAAAAATTTTATATGGCACTCGTGACTTATATATACCGTAACACATTAGTACCATAAATAACTATTATATACTCAGAATAGAGTCAAATGTCACTCACTTGATAGCAGAAACTCGGATTTGAGTGAAATTCACTCACTTCTGTTGCAATGGTTTCACTCATAAAATGTCAGTTGTACTCATACTAATAACGTGAAAATTTCACTCAATCGGGTGTGAGTGAACTGAAATCGATACATTATTGAGTAAAATTGAGTAAAGTGTGAAATTTTTGAGTGAAATATGTGAAAGTAGTTTTTTATAAATTTTTAATTTTTGTGCTTTAATTATGTACTAATACTCCTGGCTTAATTTACTTTCTGTCATTTTTCAAAAACACCTTGTATAAACCCAACAACAGTTTTGTAACGTAAATTTTAACCTTTTCATTAAGATTTCCGGACCTACGCTTTTACTTTAATCTTAAAATCAAATTTCCCGCACCTGTTCCAGTTTGGCTGATAAAAATTGGGTCGCAATGAATTTTAACACTCTATACTTGTCAACCGATTGCCTGAAAATGTAAAACTGGTTATCTTCTATTGTTATTTTTTAAAATATGTTTGACTTAGGAACGCCTAAGTCCTAAGTGCTTTAAATATTATATTAATTTTACTCGTAACAACATCTAAGGTCGATGCGTTGTACATTTTTGGTCAAACAACTCCCACGTTTAAAAGAGAGGGTCTCACCCCAAACCGCGGAGACCGGATGTAACCTTTACATTATGTGACTCGTGAAATGTGGTTGTGCGGAATGAACAGGAAGCCTTTTTGACATATATATTATCACGCCTTTAATTCATTCGTTATTCAGTTTCATGGAAATATTTCAAACTTAATTTATTCATATTTATTCTTCGAGGACGTAATCAAAATGTAAAGATACGAGATTCATATTCCATTAAAACTTATGAATCGTATGGGTCCACATTATAAAAAATATGTAGGGCAACTTTTTTTTGTGATACCGATTTAATAATTTTAGTGTGGAAATGTGAGATTAAAAAAATGCAATGTATATTCAAGGTGAGATCAAAATTGAAGAAAGAATGAAGTTAATTTCTATAATTTTAATTAATTCTTCATTTTAAGCCTTTGTTGTTCCATTGAAAATTTTAACTATTTTATTTTTCTTGAATTCCAGGCCATTCTTGGTTCGTATTTTTAACAAATTCTTAAGATCATGGATGAGGTAATAATTACTTAACCCTGGTCGTACAAAAGTGGATAATAGTATTTATTGTATAATAGTATTTTATGCTATATATGAATAAAGAATATTATTATTATTATTGTTGTTAATTAGTATTTAAAAAACACTAGGTATATGATTCACATATTTCAAAGCCGCCTTTAAAAATATTTCAATAGAAAATTATAACTGTTGTGTGGTAAATTGTACCTCATACGACATTTGAAGATATACTTTTTGTAACTATTGTGCTAGCCATATTAATTTTATATTTAAATGATCTAGTAACACTCATAGTAATTATTATTAGAACTACAGTAAGATATTTCCTAAAACAAAAATTCTTTTGACGTGGAATTGGAAACTATAGGCTTTTTTTCGCGAGTAGTATGTATAGTATGGTTGAATGATGAAGAGATTTAAACTAACATATAACAACTAAGATCAAAAGAGATAGAAATATTAACTACAAGTCAGATATTCACCAATATTCAGTTGCGAAAAAGAGCCTATAAGTTAATAGAAATTGCGAGAAAAATAAGTAATAATAATACATCTAAAAATGATAATAATAAAGATGGCGATGATAATGACGACGATGATCATGATGGTGATAATGTTGACGATAATGGTGATAAGGATGACGATGGCCATGGCGATGCTGATGCTGATGCTCTTGTTCATGACGATAAGGATAATGGTAAATACAATTATAATAATAATAAAAACACTATAGGAATAACTATTCTTGACATTTTTATTGTATGTAAATGCAATTTTGTTCATTTTACATGTTCTTTTCTTAATATGTGTTTGTTTGTTTTTTATATAACTGAGAAAATTGTATGCAGTTGGAGTTAATATATTGAGATGAAACCAGATTAACGGGAGAAAAGTAAAATTTAAATTAAATCGTTATGTAAAAGACAAAGTGGCAAAGTTAATGGTTGGAATGATTATTATAAAATTTATGATTGAGTTGATTATCATGTTAGTAAATAGTTAAAAAATAAGTTAGAATAAGAGGTAATAAATGATATTAAAATTGAAANATAACTATGTGTTTGTTTGTTTTTTATATAACTGAGAAAATTGTATGCAGTTGGAGTTAATATATATAATTTGCCTCATTGTCTTTATTGTTAATTAATTTACTGATTACTTCTTTTGGTCAAAACATTGCAATCAGCTGGGGCATAATGTTCTAGGCTTGCATTCTATAATACAGAAAATAATAAAAAAGCTGTATCAGAGAAATTTCGTCTTCCTCATCCGAAATACTCTTCTTGCTGGACATTATTTAAGAATTCTATTTTTGCTTATTTTGTATCTTTAACAATATCCATCTGAGGCTTTAAAATGCGCTAACTTTGGCTGTTTCCAAAGCTTTTGCTTTTTATGAAAGTCCAGATAATATAGAGGTTTTTATTTCTGATTTTGCAGAACCATTTGTAAACCACTTGGCCAGTTTTTCAGTTTTTGGAAATTTTCTCTTTTGCTCGATTTAAACTTTTTTAAAGAGCTTTTTTAACAACGATTTCGTGTTTTATAATTTCTTTGACTTATGTCTTCCCAACACCAACATTTCAAGCCAACTTTCTTGTACTAGTACTGAAATGTTCACATTCCGCATTAATATAAATGTTGTCTTTAAGAAACAAACGTTTTCTTTTTAACGACGTAATATTCGTTACAAAATCATTGAAAGAATTTGAAAACTGACTGTTTCTCGAGTTTTAGAGAGTTAGTTTAGAGTTAGTTTTTTTATTAATTTTCTAAATAATCCAGATAAACTCCTTTTATTAGACCAATAATAACTAGAATTATATCGTAAAAAGTTACTTTATTTCAGATGACTATCTTCTTATTATTATTAAACGCTAAAATATATAGGTGAAATTCCCATTTTAATTCTTTCTCTCTTATTCTGCTAAATTTCAGCACAATGAAATTCAAAGGCCTTAAAAATTTAATTTTAACAAAAATAAATGAGTCACAAGCACATTCTCTTTGTTCAAGCATCATGTATAAAATTATGGGGTCCATGTTTCCCTAATGAGCCTAAAAGATTAATTAACTTGGGCAAGTGAAAGAATGAAATTAATTAATCTGAGATGGGGTTACATGTTGCAAATAAATGCGGAAAAATGTTTCTATAAAATTGTACAATATTAAAAACTGTTTTCGTAACATCTACAATCAAGACTTTAATCAGGAATACATGTATTTGTTTATACAGAGTGTTTTAAGGCTCTACTATTGTGTGTAAAGTTACAAGCTGAGTTGTATTTTTAATTAGAAAGCAATGAATAATATATTTGTTAGAAAGTAATCTAAGATTTTTTTATTTTCTTCCGCAAGGTGGTAAGATACGCTCTAAATCAAATAAACTTAAAATTAAGTGAATTTAAAAACAAATGCAATTAATACGATTATTCTTTAAAAAAAAACATTTTTTTATATTCGTATATAAAGACAAATGCTACAGAACATTATTGAAATTCAATAATTAATCAGCCTTCTTAAATTATTAAAATAATGATAAATTCAATATAATAGATTGAATTAACAGAGTAGCACTAAAAAATACAGGTCGAGACAAATAAGTTTGCATCTGAGATAGCTCCGCCCACAAATTGGCACTGAACCGACTCCCAGTCTCAAACGTATTCGCTTACGTCTTATTCCTTCTAAGTGAATGCGTTCTTTCTCAGACTCGCGCAGTTCTGCCTGAATCAGAAACGCAAAGTTTTCAAGAAGATTTGTGTTTTTCTGTATGTATTGTATAATGTCTGGGAAGAACCAGGATATCTATTTAAATATACTGGGTGTCCTGGTACTTCATATAAAAGGTCGAGTACAAATAGATGAAGTCAAAATAATATCAGTTCTTATATAATTTTTTTTTCATACAGTTACCTTCGTTAACAAGTTGCGGGACCTGAAATGTGAAAATTAAAAAGTTATTTTCATTTACAGTCTCTAAACTATTAACTTCAACAAGATGCAAATTTGGTGATCGATAACACGTGCGTACAGTTTGTTTTTGATGTTATAAGTGAAACTTCATTATGACCAGAATGCCAGGGACGGAGTATACCCTATGCTTAACAACTCAGAATTTTTGGATAGATGACGCTCGCAATCTGCCTGTATCAAAAATAAGTTCCCTGAAGAATTTTCCAACGATAATATATAATACACCATTTTTTGTTTTTAATTTTTAATTGGACATAATTGCTATTGTTAGAACCGTACATATTTTTAAAATAAGAGCCTAGAAGATCTTACTGTCTGCTAATGTAATGTTCACTAACAAAATTTGATAAACGCGCTTTACACATAACACAAAATAGAAAAACAAAGCAAGAATAAGTTAAAGTAAGTTAAAAAGATAATTTGAAATATTATACTTTAGAAACCATATGAAACTTAAACTAATAATAAATTCCTTCAATTATGACGAATAATTAAATAAACAATAGAACCTTACACGAGAGAAACTAGATAGATTGTAGGATCATCTCTTGCAAAATGGGTTTTTAACTTAAAACAATTAAGCTATTAATAAAAACGTTCATCATACATTTCCTAGGAAATATCCTTACTAATATATTAGACTGAAAACAAACTTACCTCTGTATTTATTCTTCACTTGATAAACTTATTAACTTACTTAGCTAACCAGAGTTTTCTATACTGAGAACAGCATCCAGTACCTGTAATATCCTGTTACTACTCTGACTGGTTGAACCAACATGGTATTATTTACACTTGGATATATTCGTATATTTGAATTTTTGACCTACCCCTGTTGTCCTCGGACCAAGCTCTGTGGGGGCGGACATAATATTAGAACTTTTTTTTTCACCTAATATAAATAACCACTCACGTACATTTACCTGCCTAAACTGTTAATTATCAATTCTATCCTATAAAATGTTTATTTTTATAAAAGCTTTCATAGAAGCTACTCAGAACCTCAGTCTGAACAGCAGCTTTTGAGGTTGATGGAAAATTATTATAAAATCATATTGAATGTATACGTTGTAAGAAAAATTACTATCATTTGACAGATGTGTATAAAGTAACTGGTTTCCTATCAGCAGTCTACCTGGAGTTATTTTTATTTTATAAGTATAGAATCGTGGGAGCAATCAGTCATTTGAAAATAACGCGAGTATCATATTTCTCTATTAATTACGGGAAATGGAATAATGTGGTTCGTAGAGGGTGTAACAGCGACGTTATGATAAATTTTCAAGACTGATTCCTCCCATCAAAACAATAGTAACGTTGTTTCTTAAGGTGTAGGTAGGTATCACCAGCACAAAATGTGGAAAAATCAAAGCAAGAAATTTTAAACACCAATTATGTGTATTATGTATAGATTATTGGAAATTAGAATGTTGAACTTAGGTATATATTATGTAGAGGGTGATTCACAAATGGTGACCAAAAATGAAACCTCGTATTTTTGGTGAAGTTTTTATCTAGGACGCTTCCTTCAAAATATACAGGGTGTTATATAAAAAATATTTTTAATTTTTTAAAATAATTTGAAATTGGGCAAATTTATTTATGTAAATATTGTCCAAAATCTGAGAACTTTTCCTAAAATATACATGCTCCATTGGCGGAGATATAAGGTATCGGTGGCATATTTTTCTAAATAAAATAGTACGCCACTGCTTTACGGTAACAACCATGATATTTTCGGATTCGTCTTTCAATTTTCTACAAATTACTACTCTCTTATGTTTTTCGAAAAAAGCCTGATTTTCGAATAATTATTTACAAAAATATCCTGTATGTCTTTTATTGTTCCTTCCTAAATTCAGAAATATGTAGCAATATTCCTTCTGTTTCACTTTAAAATATGTATATTCTTTGAAGGATTGAACCCGAACGAATAATATTTTTTGATAGGGACAGATTACTTCAGCCTTTAAAGTTTTGTTCAGGGGTAAACAAGAAACATTCCAATAATGTTTGGTTTCGTTCATGGCTAAATGTTTTTGTTTTTTCAATGGAGATTATTTGTATGTGACCAGCGTTTGTAGATCTAGTCTAGATTAACCTTAAGGAACAAAAGCTTTGACTAGAAGTAGTCCATCCAGTAAATTTATCTAAAATTTCTTGAGAAATAAAACATTGGGTGGTGCTGTGGGAATTTGTTAACAACGAAACTATAATTCGATTCTACAGTGGAACAGATATTAAAATATCTTTCAGTAGATATTTGTTTGGCATAAATTTCCATAATAGACTTTTTAATATTACTGAGACATCTCTCACAAATACATATGGTAATACTTTTGTTTTAAGGGAAAGTTTTATATTCCTATATACAGGGTGTCCCAAAAGTGACGCCCGTCCTTTTGAGTTTTGATTAAGGAGACAAAAACAAATCGAACATCAAGAGTGAAACATTTTCCGATTGTTTTTCTTTGCTGAGTTATTCAAAAACTAAATTATTGGTTTCAACATGATGGAGCTTCATCACATTATGGTTTACGAGTACGAAATTATCCGAATCAAAACTTCCCAGGCAGATGAATTGGTTGATGGTTGACCCATAGCATGGCCTCCTAGATCACCAGATCTGAATCCCCTAGATTCTTCTTTTGAGGGTATTTAAAAGAAAAGATTCACAGCGAACCGTTGTAAATCCAGAAAATGTAGTAGCCCATATGCACGCTGCTGTCGCGTTAATAGACCAAGATATGCTACAAAGCGTTCATGTTTCAATGTTGAATCGTGCTAATCTTTGTTTTGAAATAGAAGGCAACTTATTTGAACACCTTTTGTAAAAACAATTTTTATTATTAGAGAACATTATGGTTTTAGTTTTTATATATTTTATAAAATAGTTTTATTATTAAAATGTTTTTCTTTATCCTTTTCAGATTAAAATAATTCCTTACGTCCAGGTACAACCGACAATAGGAAACTATACTTACCGACTATGGTTATAAATTATTAGTCTTGGTCCCCATAAGCACTGACCTCAGTTTTGAGACAATAAAAATGGATTTTCACTTTTCTAGTTTTTTAAATAATTTTTTGAATAACTCAACAAAGAAAAACAACAGGAAAATTTCCCACTCTTGATTTTCAATACGATTTTGTCCCCTTAATCAAATCCCAGAAGGACGGGCGTCACTTTTGGGACACCCTTTATATCAACTTATACCTTATATTTATTTCAACGCGTATAAGACTTAAAACACTGAAAAACAGTAAATATGTACAATAAAAGTGGACAATTCCATTTGTATGTGATTTATATTTTGCTCGTTTATTTGTTTTGGTTGAACAGTTTATTAATTTTTAGGGGATAATTCCATTTTCTCTGCGTAACACGGTCACAATGAAAATATATGATGCAATTAACAATGTAAACAAATTACTCCACCAGTTCTACATTTTACTGGTATATAAAAGTACATGCACATATAAAACTTATGCAGCCCCGATGGGACCAGATGTAATTCCAGGGCCTTTTCGTCTCAAACGGGTTCTTTAGAGAAAAGACTTCTGAAAAAGAGCATCCAATCAACTTTTTTCAAAACTAATTTCCGATTTGGTTTGAAGTAATACGTGACTGTTTGTGTCGCGCAATCTGTGAAAAAACTAGTAGAAAAGATTGGAAATATATTTTTAATTTTTTTTCTTCTTGCTTCACCAGCAAGACTTAAGTTTTTAAAATAATGAAGTGTATAATTTAAATAACAGCTTGAAATAAAAAGTTAATTAAAATTTTTCAGTTAATGTCAAAATATCAGGGTAATATTGGAGAGAAAACTCTCTGCCTTATTACTTTATTTATAATATCGATTTTCTTAAATAATTTTGTGTATTTTTTTCACTTTTCTTATTAGTTTTGCATAATACCAGTATTTAAATTTCAATACAAAATAAATGCAGTTTTAATAACATCTATATTTTTTAACATATATACAGGGTGAGTCATTAATAATGGTACACAGCTCAATGGCAGATTGTTAACGTTAAAATATAGCGATAGAGCCAAACATGCCTTAATCAATTGTTGCTCCTTTTCGTTCTACAGGGTGTTAAAGTTGAAAAAATATTTTCGATTATTTGCTATATTTTAAGAACGTATACATGGGCCGATTGTTTTAAAAATTTTTAGTTTTACAGGGTGTCCCAAAATTAGAGGGCAATATTTCTACACGGTGTTCTATGTCGAAAAAAGTTATTTTTTTATTTAAACGTGGGTCAAAAAATTCTTCCTATGAAAGTTATAGCCACTTAAAGAGACCACTCTGATGATGGTTTTTTCTAAATAACTCTGAAACAAGTTGAGATAAATTTATAAAATTTGGTAACTAGCTGAACTCTTACGTGCTCAGTCCGATACTAGAACTAAATTTACAAAATTATGTACGTTCCAATATTGGGGGGAAGGGGATAAGATTTACCATAACTTTTTTATGCGTTGACTTTTTTAACTTTTGACTGAAAAGTATGAAATTTCATAGTTTTTTTTATTAAAAAAGGTACTCTTGGTTCAGATTGGTAGAATGTTCTATTTTTGTGTAAAATCCGTTTAAAAATAATATTACGTGTTAATCACCGAGAATCGAAATTGTCAATATTTTCTATTTAAGCAGGTTGTGAAGAACAAAAATGCGTTTGACCTTATTTGCATTGGCAGTTCAGTTATTTACTTTTTGTGAATTGTTATTTTCATAGAAATTTATTATTTTTAGTAAATTATTATTTGACAAATTAAAAATAAACAATTGCGATTAGAAATTAATAAATACAATAAACTAATAAAAATAATTGAAAATCACGCTATTAATAAAAAATATTTATCTTAATAATAATTTTTATATGTATTTATACAGCAGAAGTTTGGAACCCTATTTTAGAAACACCCTGTATATAAATGCTCAAACAGATTTCTATTTTGCTGAATACATTTTTTAGCTCGACTTCGAATTGCCCGCGAAGAACTCAAAACTTCAAAATTATTTTGTGTGATTTGATTTGCAGCATAATAAATTAATCCTCTGTTGTTATTCTTCCAAAAGATTTATTTCTGTAGCATAAACCACAGCCTTCATCCTATCCCACAGAAACTAATCTAGAGGATTTAGGTCTAGAGACCGAGATGGCCATGGAATGGGACTACCTCTACCTATCCACCTGCCAGGAAAATGATCGTTTTACCAATTTATAATAGTGTTGAAGTTAAGCGTACGTTTAACGGTGTATCATCCAATGGTTCTCTTACATCATTTTGCAGAAAGTTTAAGTACCCTTCTGCATTCAGACAGACGGGAAATTGAATTGGTCCAAGTAGGTGGTCCCCTAAAATTCCTGTCCAAACATTTATTGTAAATCTATTTTGAAAATTTGTACGCCGTATTGCCCGTGGATTTTCGTCTGACCATTTTCATGAACGAATCTGTAACCTGAAATGTTCTTCGATACTTGTAAAATACCGGACCAAATATCTGTTACAAATTCAGGGGTGCTTAAAATGGAAGACAGTGGAGATCAAAATTAGATCTTGCGAATAAATAAATCTATAGAATTTACGATGGCGCCGGTTTATGTGCTATCAAATATAATTAAAAATGGAGATGTCGACGACGGATACACAGTCTCTTCGGCGTCATTTAATCAATGGTTAAGAGAGAATCATTACTTCAAAACATAAAATTGCGTCGATTGCCATGATTCTGAAGCGAACATTTTTATAGTTCTGGTAAATCGCAAATGTGTAAAAGTTTTCCTCAATAAATTTATTATTAACTGTTTAAAAGTTAAAGGGTGTCCAAGTTAAATAAATAAATACAGGGTGTCACGGTCAATAGATGAGGTCTAAATAATATCAGTTCTTCATATATTTTTTTAAGTATTTTGCTAGCGCAATTGATTTGATTTGTTGTTATATTCTAAACTGTTAGACGTTTGTAACTGTTGTCATATTTGAAATATATCAATTCGAAGGTAATGACATACAGTAGTAACACAAGCAAAATCATATGGATATTTTTAAAGCAATTTATTATAAATGGTATTAAAAGTATAAAATAAATAAAAACTATTACAGAAAAATAAGTGTCAATAAAATAATTGTGTTTTAAAGTTACATTCTCTCTATCTTGACGCAAAATTTGAAGACGAAATTTTGATTTTCAAGGCCTACTACGAATTTTTTTTTTTAAGAGAAAAATAGCAAAATTTTGTTAGCGATTTTTTTATAAAAAAATCTGACTACACCACAGGATTTAGGAACCCGTCAAATGCATTTGTACCAATTTTTGCGAAAAATAGTTTGCCCCTAAAAAAGTTATGACAATATCGGCATCACCAGAGTTTGCCGTTGTCGGTGAACATATTCTTTTATAAAAAACGAATAGAACCCAAAGGGCAACAAAATTAAACAACAAACAATAAGATATATTTTTAAAAAAATCGGTAATTGAGATATTGTCCCTGTGCCCAGAGACAAAACTCCATTCGTTTCTCATTATCACCTGGTTCCAGAGTGTGAAGAAACTTAGGTTTATAGGGTTTTATGTTATTTTTTTAGGCAGCGTCGGATACTTTCTCTAGGTAAATTTAAATCTAAACTAGCAATCCTGAGGCTATTCTGAGGATTGTTTGTAAAATAATTTAAAATTGCCTGCTCGTGAATGACGTATTCTCTGTTGATTGTCCCTTTTTAAAATGCATTTTGATACAGCACCATATTCCATAAAATTATTTTTTATTTTAAAAACTGTGCTATGCGTAATATTAAGTCTATCTGGATGTCTGTTGTTAAAAATTATACACACTTCTCTTGCCGTCCGATCATTNCGCCCGAGACTAACCGAGTATAACAACCGGAGTTCGTCCCTGTGACGTTACTCATTCCCCCTGGCCGCCGACCACCGCTGCCGATACAGTCCGTTAGTTGAAGGAGCATCACGAAAATCAGCGTCCGAATAGGGATGGCCATGACGTGTAAAAACAATAAATAAATTATTAACTAATTTTGCCGTTTAGAGTTCAGCCCGAGGAATAAGAGACCTTTCCGAAAATTAGTTACAAGGGGTACACACACTATAGCTAAAAATAATAAAAAAACACAACCGACCGACCTAGAGAGAATCGAGAGAAAAGAAGAGGTGCGTCATACACCTTGTATAAAATTTGCTTGAACCAGACCACCAGCTGACATTAACATTTTAGAAACGATTTCTCCAGTTACATAACAGAGATCACAATTTTCTCGGGAGAATTGCCTTTACAGATGAAGCTGTTTCTACGCGTAGAGGTGTTTTTAATTGGAAAAATTCTCATGTGTGAAGCAAAGAAAACACAATAAAAGAGCATTACTTCCAATACGAATTTTCAGTTAATGTCTGGTGAGGGATTATAGGATATGGGCCTATCGCTCTACCTGCAAGGTTGAACGGCCAAAATTATTTGGAATTCCTTCGGCAAGAACTCCCTGGGGCTTTCGCAGAAGTACTCGTTAAAACTAAACGACAAATGTGGTTCATGCGTGATGAGCTGCAATGACAGCCATTTGGTGCGAGATCATTTAAATCAAGCAATTTCAAATCGTTGAATTGGTCGAGGTAGTGACTTTCCTTGGCCTTCTCGCTGTCCGGATTTTAATCCGATAGACTTTTACTTGGGGTCATTTGAAGGGAATTGTTTACAACTCTGTGACATCTAATACGGAAAAAGAATTTTGGCATAGAATAAAAGACGCCGTATGACAAGTTAGATAAAATGTTTAAATGAGGAGAAATGTGTTGAAGAGAATGGGGGACACGTAGAACATTTATTATAAATTAGTAGACTTTTTATTACTGCCACCTTTCAGTTTGTTATGTTATTAATTATGTTATTTATTATTTTTATTATGGATACGTAGTTATTTCCAAAAAATATGAGGTATGCGTTAATAACTATTTTCTGTAATGTCTTCATAACCTTGCATAATTTTGACTTTTGATGGGTATACAATTTTTGTTTAGAATGAAATTCTCTACCTATTTCTGATAGTTGCGTGTAAAAATTTTAACGTATAAAAAAGTTACAGAAGAATATTCACAAAGGGTTGCAGTAAAATGAACGCCCTGTAACTTAATAGGAACATAATCAGTGCATACTTCATGAAGATAAACTAAACAACAGCAAATTTGCTGAAATCGGTTAACTGGGTTCTGAGTTAAAGAGAAAACAAGAAATAAAAAAAGAAACTTTAACACCCTGTAACTTTTTTGCGATATTTTTCGTCTGAGCAAGTTTGTTTAAATCGACCCCATTTGGGTTCTAGATTATACCCTTGAAGTATATAACACCCTTGTATGTTGTTAACAATATTGGTAAAAATAAAGNCGTTATTTTCTGGATATCTCGTAAAATTTTTTTCAGAAAATTCTTCACAAAGAATTGGATTATGGTTGTAGAATCCAGTGGCTTTTTGAATAAAAAAATTATAAATGTAATTATTTTTGTCTAAGAAGTAATTTGTAAGTTTTGGCATAATAACCACGAAATAATAATAATTTGACGAACTTGTTTAATTTATACTGGTTTTTATGGTTCTTATTAATAATTATTAAACCAGTATTTGTTATTTAATTTTGTTTCCCTTTGGGTTCTATTCGGTTTTTATAAAATAATAGGTTCACCGACAACGGCAAACAATGGTTATGCCAATATTGTCATAACTTTTTTAGGGGCAAACTTTTTTTGCAAAAATTGGTACAAATGGATTTGAGGGGTTCCTAAATCCAGTGGTGTAGTCAGATTTTTTATAAAAAAATCGCTAACAAAATTTTGCTATTATTCACTTAAAAAAAAATCGTACCAGGCCTTGAAAATCAAAATTTCGTCTTCAAATTTTGCATCAAGATAGAGCTTTTGGAGATCTATCTTTAAAAAAAAACCCAGTTCAAATCGGTCAATAAACAACTTTTGTACGCGAATGTTTCCATTCTTAATGGGTCACCCTGTATAATTTCGAAAAAAACTTTGTTGATACTTCTGTTAGTTTTAGATATAATAATTTTTTTTATGTATTTTGTGACCTAATACGGGGGAAGAACTTTGGGATAGAACAAAATTTGTTTCCTATTTTCAATAGTTTCATGAAACCTTAAAGAAATGTATCGAACATAATGGGAGACACGTAGAACATTTATTTTAAATTAGTAGACTTTTTATTACTGCCACCTTTCAGTTTGTTATGTTATTAATTATGTTATTTATTATTTTTATTATGGATACGTAGTTATTTCCAAAAAATATGGGGTATGCGTTAATAAATATTTTCTGTAATGTCTTTATAACCTTGCATAATTTTGACTTTTGATGGGTATACAATTTTTGTGTAGAATGAAATTCTCTACCTATTTCTGATAGTTTCGTGTAAAAATTTTAACGTAGAAAAAAGTTACAGAAGAATATTCATAAAGGGTTGCAGTAAAATGAACGCTCTGTAACTTAATAGGAACATAATCAGTGCATACTTCATGAAGATAAACTAAACAACAGCAAATTTGCTGAAATCGGTTAACTGAGTTCTGAGTTAAAGAGAAAACAAGAAATAAAAAAATAAACTTTAACACCCTGTAACTTTTTTGCGACATTTTTCGTCTGAGCAAGTTTGGTTAAATCGACCCCATTTGGGTTCTAGATTATACCCTTGAAGTATATAACACCCTTGTATGTTGTTAACAATATTGGTAAAAATAAAGTCAATGGCTACAGAATCTGTGTTTTGTAGATTAGGTATTATAATTTTTATATAAACATTATGGGAATTTTTTTTTCTTATCACAATGATTTTGAATAGTTCACTCAATGGTACTAAGATAATTCACAGAAGCACTTATTACACTACAAATGTTATCAGTGATCTTATTATTGCTTAAGATTAAGTGGTTTCGTTTATCAGTTTTTTTCAAATAATTTTCTTTTAATTGATGTTTTGCTTGTCGAATTTATCACAATTTATTTCAGAAGGTATTATGAATGTTTCAACTATATTGGTTTATAAAATTTATATGTATATTTCTAAATTAGAATTATTATTGGTTCGATAGATACTTCACAAAAGTGAATATTAATTATATTGGCTGTACTTAAATGTAAACAGGATTATTTTTTGTAGTTTGGTCTATATGTGTCTGTTTTCAATGTAACAACAATTGTGTACTATCTCGATACATTTTAAATGTTTTCTTGATATCTCAATGACAGACATATATTTATTTTAAAAATAGCAAGCTTTTGATACTCATTTACATGATAAATTTTTATTATATTTAATATATTCTGATGGGTTCCTTATTTCGACATTGAAGCCTATAGTTTTCCACTAAATCATTTTTTTATAAAAATAAATATACATTTTACGAAATATTTTTTTTTCTTCAAATAAAAACAGAGGTATTTTCTAAATGTTATAAGTAATAAAATAAAGTATTATCAAAATTAATGAAAGTAGACATTTGGTAAAATCGATATTATTAAACGATATACTTTATTTAGTGTACTTTTCAGTAAAGTCACCCAGTCAGTTGTAACATCAAACCCAGGGAAGACAAAAATAAACTTCTGCAAAACATCAATATCATACGGCCTAAAGTCTAACATGTAAACAAAAACCCCTGGGACGGGTAGCTATTTTGACAAATCCTGGAAACAATGAAAAATGGCTAACGTATATTATCCTTTGTTTTAACTTCGCCTTTGTGTTCTTTTACAAAAATTTATTTCTTTCCAATCAGAATGCATTTATTATTGATGCCGCTACCTCGTCGTTAGTCCTTTGTTCTGACAGCCTCCTATAAATTTAGACCCTGCTAATTTCAACCTTAACGTTATAATCGTTAAGAAGTATTAGATTGTAAAAGAATGTCCAAAAGAATTTCTTTTTATGGCTGCAAATTTCAATCAAAGCAATCAAAGTCATAATAAGGGCGACGATAGTGTACGAGGGCTGAGGGTGAATTCAATATGAAGGAGAATCTTATTTTCAAATAAAAAAAAGTACCAACGCTTTTACTCTGATAACGTAAGGATGGGATAGATGATGACTAAGACCTTTGTTATCAAGGTAATGTCAAAACTATTAGGATTTACGTGAAATTATATTATTTTTTTAGGAAACGGTACTTTTAATAAACTAAATTATAAAATACAAACTTTTCTAAATTCTGCAGGTAATATTTTTTACAAAGAAAATTAATTATTTTGATAAACAACAAAAATTAACAACAATAATGAAATGAATAAAGAATATAACAACAAAATAAAGTTAAAATATGGTCTGGTGGAGAAAAAAATTTTAATATAGAAAATTTAGAAAACATTGACCAAAAAAAAAATAACAAAATTATATTCTGGTGAACTCTAGCACGTATTATTAAAAAAAATAATAATTGATATGGCTGCCAGTAGTAGATACGAATTTTTATTTAAAAAATTAAAGTTGCATATGGCAAAATTCCTAAAAATTATGTTACAATCTGATTTGACATATACATAATATGTGGCGCTGATTTTGAAAGTAATACAGGACGTGTGAGGATTTTTTAATGGTGCCTAGGTAGAATCCGGAATAATAGGCATTTTTAATTATTAATATACAATATATATACAGGGTGTCAGTTAAATAATGAGCCAAACATTACCACTGGATTCTACGACGAAAATTAATGGGGAAAATATTGCTCATAAGCGCTTAGTTTTCGAGATACAGGGTGTTGAAGTTAAAAAAATAAGTAACATTTTCTTTAATATATTTCAACTACTTCGAGCTAATTTCGTGAAATTTAGTATTCGGAGGTTTTTTGGGATGAGAAATTTGAATTTATCGACGATTTCATTGCATCTTCTACTGTTTTAAAAATCACATGAAAATCGTTATGAAAATTCGATAAAATGGCGAATGCGCCAGTAATTCTTCTGAGAACGCCACAAGCGACCATTGGGACGCATTTAAACTGCCAAAATTTTTTTGTGCCATGGTGTATTTCACTTTGGGTTGGAAAAATCTTTTCCCTCAACTTTTCTGCTTAAAAAAGGTATACCTTGTTAATATCTCTAAAGGCAACCGTTTTCAACAAAAAAGCATTTAAATTTGTAAACGCTTAAAAAATTTGTTTAAAAGTTATTTTCAACTCCACTGACGTACATTGAAAAACATATTTTTTAAGACAGATCAATAATACCTAATAATTTATATTTTTTAGATTTTTAGGTCGTTTAGATTGGTTGCATTGTTTAAATTGTGTTACATTGATTAGATTGTTTTTAGAAGGTATATTTTTTTACTCTGTCAATTCTGTTTTTTTTAAAATATAATGTAAAATACAGGGCGAGTCATTAATAATGGTACACAGCTTACTGGCAGATTGTTAACGTCAAAGTATAGCGATTGAGCCAAACATGCATTAATCAATTGTTGCTCCTTTTCGTTCTACAGGGTGTTAAAGTTGAAAAAATATTTTCTTTGTTTATCTATATTTTAAGTATGTATGGACCGATTGTTTTAAAAATTTGTAGTTTTACGTTTTTTGAGGAGGCAAATACGAATATGCAAACAGTGTTGGGGTAACGTCTAGGCGCTAGTTATACTGTCCTATCAATGTACAAATCTGTCTAACTTTTTGTATTTTACAATTTTAAATTTTTTAATTACAAGTTATTGACCTACGTTCAATTCTAAATAAAAAAGGCGTACTAGTTACAAATCGATAAACTAAAACCGTTTTTGAGATACAGACGTTTTAAATTTTTGAGATTCGCCGGGAATAAAATTAGAAAATTATCAGGTCTTAAGATACCAAGCCTGAATTAAGAATAAAATTAAGACAAACATTACAGCAATTGAAGATTTTATTATGCATATCTTAACAAATTATTAACTACCAGCGACTTCAATGCACTTTCTTAGCCTTTTATTTTTTTGTCTGATGTTAAATAAAGTTCTGTGTTGTTTGATAATATGAACTGATTCTTGAATGTTCGTCCACAGTTGTTCATAGCCATTAATAATGTTTTTGTAAACTAAAGATTTAAGATATCCCCAGAAGTAAAAATCCAGCGGATTTAAAACAGGGCTACGTGCAGGCCAAGGTACTTCGCTACCGCGTCCAATCTAACCGTGCGGAAAATTTCTATTTAGATATTCTCTTCTCTAAAAAATAACGACAAGGAAAAAACTACTTCCTAATCAAATTGAGTAGAAAACAATGTGGTATTGTAGTGACAGCTGTCAATTTATTATGTCCATGCCTACTACTTTGGAAAAAATAATTTTCTAATTTAATTCGCAGTTGAGTTTATCGATTTGTAACAAGTATACCTTTTTTTATTTAGAATTGAAAGTAGTTCAACAATTTTTAGTTAAAAAATTTAAAATTGTGAAATATAAAAAGTTAGACATATTTTTACATTGACAGGACAATACAACTAGCGCCCCCTAGACGTGACCCCAACACTATTTGCATTTTCGTATTTGCCACCTGAAAAAAACGTAAAACTACAAATTTTTAAAACAATCGGTTCATACGTACTTAAAATATAGCAAAAAATCGAAAATATTTTTTCAGTTTTAACACCCTGTAGATCGAAAAGGAGCAACGATATATTTTAGATACGCGCAGTAAATTGTATAATATGTACTGTATTGTACCTACAGTATGCTGAAATTTTTTTAATGATGCTTAAAATTTGATTCATTAATAAAGGTTAACCCGTATCTTTTCGACGCTATACGACATCAATATAACCCCAAAATATCTCCCTATTCCTTTTCATAACCTCAAGAAATTCTTACTAACACTACATATCGTAGCTATTTCCATGTCATACGGGATAGATGAGTAGATTCGTTTGTTAAATTCACAACCGCTAGATGCAGATGAGATATGTATTGTTTAAATGTTGTGTTGTCATGTTGGTGGCGTCTAGCGTCATGGGATATAGTCTTAATATGTAAAAATACCCGTAAGCGCATCGGTCTTCTTTAATATTGGATATTGTGATATAGATATGGTTGATATGTGGATACATGGTAATTTTGATAAAAATTAAAGTGCTTCTTTTTACCACCTTTGGGCAAAATGTTTTTTATACTTGTCAGTGTGACTAAGTACGAAACGAATTTTTTACTGTATTTACACCATGTTGAAAAAAAAATTGAAAAGGCTTATATCATGATTCATAGACAACCTTTATCTAAAGCTATAATATACTGTAGAAGACATTTTAAAAGTGACAATTCTCTCCTCACTGAAGAGGAAAATGGAAAAATCAGATTCATGATTATTTTAATTAAAATGTTACTAACTTTACGTGAACATTCATATCAATTAATTTAATTACGATTGAACTTATTATTATTTATATCTAAAAATATTTAAAAAACAACACAAAATAATTTTATTCAATTCATTTATTCATTTTGATTTTTCTATATGTGTATGCAACAATAAAGTACGCTTTGAGTGGAATTCATTCATGTATTGCTTGAAGCACCCAAAACAAACATTTAATAATTTACTCTGTAACAGTAACAGTTCATTTTGAATTAAATTGAATACCTATAAAATATAAGAGTTGAAAAAAATTAATTTTGAATTGAAATCCTCCTATTCGATATCAAACTTTTCGTGAGCAATCCTTCAATTGTAAAAAAACGTCAAACGTCCTATACAAAAATATACCATTCTCAAGCAATGCAAAATTGACATATTTATTGACATTTTCTAGATATTTGTTATCTTATGAATTCTTAAGTTTGTAATCAACCAATGGATTGAATCATTGAACGATATGATCCGGACACAGTCCGAGAACTGTTCCTCTTGTGGAAATTAACATTTAGCCCTTTTCACAACCGTCTTCTGAACAGATCAACAGCAATAAGATTGCGAATGAGAAACAGAATTAAACATGCAAATGCAAAAGGTCTCTCTCTCTCTCTCCTCTTTGAAATCCTCTAGCCCTAATGTTTACTTCACATATCGCGGCGGTTCAAACTCAGTCGCAAACTTATTCCTGTTGACCTGTACTTCTTTTCATTATATATGCAGGACGAGGCTGTCTATTTCTTGAAATTGCCCATAGTTTTAGGAGAGCTCAGATCGTCTTCAACTAGGGGGCAGCACAGTCGCCGTCAAATCTCAAAACACGAACCATAAATATAGACGATTTCTTATTTAAGTTTCTAAGTTAAAATAAAGGTAATAAGTACAATAATGCTTACCTAATTTGTCAGATCTGGGGGTGTCGATCGCGGTACTCGGTCTAAAAACGGCTAACATTGTTATAAAGTTTTCATTTATAATTTTATTAGGGCTAACTTAAAAATGCTATTACCCTGATGTGGATCCTTGAGTTTTTTATATTAACAATATAAGTTAATGTCGAAGTTTTAACTTGAAAAGGAAGAAGTTTGTCGTTTAACGCGGGAAATTATACTGCAAATTGAAGGGAACTTTATAGCTTGCTGAAATAAAATTAGAGCCAGGCATGAGTAATGGAATTACATTGACTGAATAAACTAATAAAAGACTGAGAACATGCCAGTATTTTTTATATTAGTTTTTAGAGACTTGAGTGATGCAGTTGCGCCATTTTATAAAGTAGAACAGTTAGAACTAACTAAAAAATATACACCATGTCCACCTAGTGCGCGTAAGTCCAATATCTAGGTTAATAAAAGATATAACTTAATTTTTTTTTTTCTATAGAGTTGCCCACTTTCCCGAGCTGCACAAAATGAAAATATATTTGCATATACAGGGTGTTCAGTTTTTCCTGGGCAGGTACCTACCAACTTAATTTTTTTAAATGGAAACCTATATTTTTATGGCATTATCGAATTCTACGTGAAAAATTAACAGGACTTTCTGTTATGATCCCTATTAAAATATTGATAGTTTTCGAGATAATCGACTTTTAATTTTTTTTTTAGGAACTGTAGAAAAGTTGACCTGCGATATACAGGGGGCAAAAAATAATCGTGCCAAACCTGATAATTTAAAATTTAAAAAATTTCGACTTTTTCAAATAGAACGCCCTGTATTTTATGATTTCATTAGATGCCTTTCTGTAGACCCTACAATTTTTTAATAGCTTTCCCTATACCTAAGTTTCGTTGTTTTTGCAAAAAAAATATTTTTATGTAAAATACCGGATTTGCGCCCGTTCCTTTGTCGGTTTAACAGTATGTTCGAGCCATGCATGCTTCTTGAGCATTAAACTCACATTCTTCAATAACCCTATAACTTCGAAACCCCATAACCCGGTGCGAACGAGACTTTCGTTGGGAAAACCTATGTTTTGCTGAACCCAGGAACAACGGCGAGGCCGTAGGAGGCTTCTGTTCCCTTTGGGGTGCTTTATTAGAAATTGGGGATCCGACCCTCTACATCGTAAAATTGCTTCGTGTGTTTGCCATGACGCCCTTATCCGTCTCTGCCGGATGACGGAATAACTCCGTTGCCCACCATCAACCACGTGGAGGTGAACTGGATTGCAAACACACGACTAAATAATGCAGCAATGTTCGAAGATTTGACTCATAAGAGTTCGTACATACGGCTATTCTTTACTGGGTTATGAGGTTATTGGGTTATGGAGTTATTAAAGAGTATAGGCAATGAATATAGAAGAATGCTCATAGGTTACAAGTCAGAGACGAAATTGAAATGCACGCAGAACCTATACTAGACTATAACTATCCCCCAAGATTACATAGGAGAAACCTATAACATATTATACACCTCCCCCAAGATTTCGTCCCAGATTTCCAACCCTGAGCGTTCTTCTATAAGAGGTATATATTCGTTGGTATAGGTTTAAGGCCCGAGAAGCATGCATAGCTCGAACCTACTGTGTTTCAGGGCTTCAACGCGCATGTCCCTTTCTTACCCGGTTCTGGGATTTTGGGGTTATTGGGATTGAGTGATCAATGCATAGATGATTTATTGTGTTTTTGGGCCTATTTTTTGAGGTTATGAAAATTCCTGACGTGATGAGGTTAAATGACCCCGAATTTGGATTCCGCGACCCCGAAAACATGGTAGACATAGTCAGACTCCAGGGATAATTTTTTTTGTGGAGCTGTGTAATCTACATATTTCTAGACAGAAGACCATGAATCAAATTTCAAAACCTCTGATATACAATGCACAATAAGGAAATTTTAAATTTTTGAAGTTCAGGAAACAAATACGGTTACCCTGGAAAGAAAAAAGGATTCTTGAAACCAAAAGAAAAACTTATTTAAATGGATTAGTCCATCAAATTGCTCATCAAAATTTAGCTGTGCATACCAAATTTCATTCATTTATCACAACGCGATTGAGAGATATTATGCAAAAAAATTATTTCCATTCCTCCCTCTTCAATGGGTCCCTGTGCCCTTAGGAAGCATTTCCGGACCCATGTTCATATGAACTTTTTTACTTAGTTTTGATCATAGAATCGGCCTGTTCAGGGTTGGCAGCTAATTATGAGACACCCTGTATCTTAATAAGCGTTTTTTTGTTTACAAGTAAATTATTCTATACCTACGTTTTATTCGGAACCTAGATCAAGCATTCTTCATACTATTCCGAGCCTATGATATAAAAAAATTTGTATTGTTATAAAATGGTAAGTCTTTATCGTGATAAAAAATATTTGTTTTGAGAAGCGAATTTCAATAAACACTTGTAACAACACTTAAAATAAAAGATGTGGAAACCAGGATTACAATATCCCTAAAAGTGAATAAATCCATACATTATTTCCGAGCGAAGTATTGGAGGAGGCGTTTAGATGATGTGCGAATAAAATATTTTTATCCCAGAACAGCATATCAAATATATCCCAGCACCTGCTTAAAATTGCGAAAGCGTCTTGTCAGCCTTTAATAAAATTTTAAATTCGATATTTTGAATATTACTACCACATAAGTATTTGTTGTTCCTATAATACAAATGTCTGTCATTATAAGTGTCTGACGATGTATGACTTATGTTAATGAAATTATCTTTAATAATTTAATTAAGCATGAAAATTAACGACAATAGGTCAAAAAGCGCTGGATATTATGGAAGAAACTGCCACTAAGAACCTCGTAATTTTTAGACCGCTATATATTTTCGAATTCCAATGAAAGCATTTAATTTTTTATGGTATTTGTAGGAAAAAAGGATCCCTCTGCCGTAGTATGCAGAAATTCACCCAGGAATTCGGTAATCTAAAAAGCTCCGCAGTACTCATCAAATCTACTAGAACTATATGAATAACCACAAACCTATCTACACAAATCGCAAGACGCAGCGCGGGAAAACATATTTTCACTACAATTTCGAGAATTTTCGGGAATTTTCTACACGATGTTACGGATAACCGCCAAAAGCCTTCAGCCGAACCAGACGATGCTGACAGCGCAGACGACGAAGTGCGAAATCACACCCGACCGCGCAGAAGCGCTAAAATTTTCACGCATGTTTTCAAGATTTCCCGCCATTCCGAAACGAAGCCTCCAAAAGTTATCAGCCGTATCAGACGACGTTGACCACGCATGTCCCTCATCGCTCAGAAGCCCTTGACAGCGCAGAAAGCCCCGAAAATCTTCCTTTTTCGAGTTTTGGCAAAATTTTTATACATCCAATTCGACACTCAAACTACAATACTGTCTTAGAGTCACAATTAATCATAATAACTTTCAGTGCCATAATCTTTTGGAGATGCCCATAATCTCTAGTAGGGCCTTATTCTAAAATCTAGGATCCCATCTGGAGACAAACAAAAGTTTGCTATACATCTTCGAAATTCAACAAACAATTGTGTTTTTACATTATCTTTTGAAATCGCAAAATATTTTTCTAAAATTTTGGTTTGTACTATTTTTTCTTAGATAGAAAGATACAAAACATATGAATAAAATATCCCGAAATACTTTTAAGACATATCTGTTGTCCCCATTTAGGGGTAGGTACATCTCCTTTATTATTTTTTAATGCAGTATTCGCACTGAAAATACCTGCAGATAATTTAAGACCACTTGATTTCTAGTTAGTAGTTATTTATTGTATAAGTGTTTTAAGCAGCATTTTATCCACGCAAGAATGTTTAAACACGAGAACGTAGTTCGAGCGTTTAATATTCTTAAATTGATAAAAGTCAATTAAAACATTAATGCAACACAACGTTCTATCCATAATCACGTCACAATCGTACTTATGGAGTCAGAATTATTGGAATTTAATAAAGAAATATTCGCACGACTTGATATTTTTTACTAGTACTCAATGAAAAGTGGTAGGTTTTGTTATACCTACTAGTTGCTATGGCCCGTTGTTTATTATCAATTATTCAATTTGGTAAAATTGTAAGAAAGTAATTGTGTTCCAGTGGCTGTTTTTGAAGAAGCTCAAGAAGCAATTTTCCATTTATTGGCAGCGAAATCCAGGGAACATTGCGAAAGTGTTCGCCGAATTTAACGAATGAAGGGAAAAACTGAGAGTAATGACAATAAATGAAGAAGTCTTGCTATCGTATTTTTTAAATTTGAAGAAAAAGTATACAATTTCATCTATGTGGTCGAAGTATTCGATGTTGAAGGATACTATAAAGGTCTACAAAAATATAGATATATAGATTTGAAGAGTGAATCGAGAGGATACAAAGCAAAAAAGCTGCAGTATTGGAAAGACTCACCAACGAATTGTAACCACTTTGTATGTATTTGATTGCGAATGTACATAAATAAATCAGATCTTCAGGAGGCACAGATTTCTATTGGTCGAATTAATATTCCCGCCTACCTCCGCATTTCGATGATTGACGGTGACATCTGTCAAAGCAAAAGTGTGTAGCCGCTATTAACGTATATGAGTTTATTTGTGTTTAGTGTGGCATTTTCCTCTTATTGTTGTGTAGTTTTTATGTATGGACGTTTATTTAGTGCTAATCATGGTTAGAAAGTGTTTTATTCGTAAAGTTTTATTTAAAAATGGCGAGCAGCGGTCTCTTCACAGGTAAGTAAACAAGCAACATAGGCGGCGTTTGAGGAATTACATAAGGGTATTTTACATTTAGTACTTAATTAGCAGTGATAAAATACTGACTAAATCATTATCTAAATTATTATGACATGGATAGTCCAAAAAGAGCAAGAAAAAATTGGAGTATTTGTAAGAAAAAAATAAAATTGCAAACAAAAGATCCGAAGTCTGCAGCAGGCAAAGGGTCGTCTAAAAGCCAAAATTTGTAGCTTTAATTCTCTTCTGAAATTTTTGAAAAAGAAATATGACAACAGAAACTGCTCAATGTATCATTCATGTAAGTTGAAAAATACTTATCCTTTCTGTGTTTGTAAACAATATGTATTTTTAGGAATCAGCACCTGGAATGTTAGGTGAAATCTGTCAAAGATCAAGAAAATGACAATCTCGTAAAAAGTATTCACCTGAGCTTAGGTCATTTGCCTTAATGTTTTTATTCAACAGATGCTTATTCAAGAAGTTTTAACATGGCTTTGTCACATACAAAAACAATTTCTAAGTGGTACAGATCTATAGACGGAACACCTGCATTTGCAAATGAAGCATTGGCTGCTGTTAAAATGAAAGTAAGAGAAACAAACAGTGAAATTTTGGGCAATTTGGTATTTGACGAAACGTCTAAAGTGTTAAGTGGAATGGGAAACGATTCATTGGATATATTGATGTCGGCACTGAAGTATATGGGGATAATATTTCAGAATCTACGGAAGCCCTTATTTTTATGGTTGTAGCTATAAATAGTCATTGGAAAATACCTGTTGGGTACTTCTTGACAAACGGTTTAAGTGGTGAAGAAAAAGCTAATTTGTTTAAAAAATGTTTAGTATTTTTAAGTGAATTATCAAAATAGTTTCTGTTACTTTTGACGATGCTCCTTCAAATATTAAATTACGGCTTTACCATAAATGTTAATGTTAATATTAATAAGTAGGTAGATTGTAAGTTTGTAGCATTTTAGGTTATTTGTTGACTTATTACTGTTTCAAATTGGTTTTCTAATAAAAACTAGAAAAATAAACCAAACATTTGTCTTTTTACGATTTCTATAAGTCATTAGTGGGTTTTATAAGTCATAGCTATGACTTATAACTCACTAGTGACTTATGACTTATAACTCTCTAGTGACTTATAGGCCACCTTATTCCTTTAAAACCAAAGAATTTATAGTATCATTGTATACAAGTGTTGGATAAAAGCATTTAATTAATCAGTATTTACTGATGTCAAAACAATTTGAGTATAGTCAAAACAGTTTATTAATTTTACTTCAATTTTTACCGTCTCATTATATCTCCAATATGTAAAAATTATTTATAAAATGAGTAATCCTTTCAAATGTGTATTGGTATTTTGTAAATTTTAATATTTTGCCTTTTTGACAGTACGCAACTGCCGTTGTGTCTCATTGTTTACATTTGACACTATCTATCTTTATTTATTAGGTAGTTCTATGTTTAGATGTTTGCTACAGTTAAAACACATGTATAAGAATACACAAAGCTCCTTCTAGTGGCTAGAATTCGTTGAGACACATATTGAAGAATTTTTGATGGGGTTTCCGATAAGAATATTTAATGATATCTCTTTCCCTTTGAATTATTTGAATTTCAGGTTGCAGTAACAATGGGGGTTTCTGGTGCCTGTCGATGCTGTGAATTGACAAATTTGAAAATTAGTGACGTACAGTACGTTGGCTACTACCTACTTGTTTCAACTCCAAGACGGGCATTTCAAGAATATTTACAATTATAGAAGAAGGATTTTGCGTGAATGCTATTGAAATATGCAGAAAATATATTTCTCTGCGCCCAATTCGCCTAACACAAGACAGATTATTTTTAAGATACATCAATCAAAAATATAGTTCTCAGCCTGTTGAAATCAACACATTGGTGAAGGTACAATCAATAGTTGCCTCATTCCTGAATATAGCAAATCCAGAAGCATATGCTGGCTATTGTATAAGGCGCACTTCAACAACTTTATTGGCCAATAAAAGTGGTGATTTTACAACCATCAAATGGCATGGTGGATGGAAAAGCTTCTCTGTAGCAGAAAGTTATGTTGAGGAGTCTATATCTAACAAACATGATATTGCAAGGAAAATATAGCTGTTCCTTACAAAAAGAGACATCTGTAACTTGTGCAAATTCTTTACAAACCTCGGCAGATGTTATGTGTTCCGAAAATGATGGCAAGAATGCTACAAGGGTTGGTATTAACGGAAAGGAAGTTAGGTGCGATGAAACAAAAAACAAAATGTCTATTACTATAAATGTAAATATTAATTATTTATTCATTATTCTACTAGAGAAATAAAGTTACTATATTCCACTAGTGGATAAAGTCTCACTTTAAACGGTTCATATGTGTGGATAAAAGTCCGGTTATAAGGTGGTTGTGGATAAAAGTTTTTTAATCATTAAATTTAGTAAAACAATTATATTTTAAACATTGGTTCATGTTAATACTCTGTCATGATTTTAAGAAATAATGTGTTTATTCAGAACCTTTTATTTTGTATTTAAGTTATTTGGACCAGATGTCAATTTTGCTGTTAAAATAGTCCGCAAGAATAGAACACCTTCACATAATAACCCATAATTTATTCACGTATCCTAACTTGGTCTGAGCTGTCGAAATTAAAGCATTTAGAAACTCTTATTCCCGAAGAGCCCGAATAATTAACAATGTAACTAACCCAAGGTATTTCCCATTAAGGAGCCATTTAGGCACTAAGCAACTAATTACTGTGCATATAAATCATTCAGGTACTTACCTCGTGCATTACATTCCAGGCGTAGCACAAACTGACCGGCCACAGGGGTTTATAATGGTTGCCAAAGGTGTACATATAGATGAACCAAGGGGATGGTACGAGTAAGGTAAACATATCACAGAGGGCCATGGCCATAAGCACCACGTTCGTTGGAGTTCGCATGTGCCTTTTACTTAAAACTACTACAATTAGAGTATTCGCAACTATGGTTATCACCAGCAGGAAGGGTACAATGTAGCCGTAGAGGGGTACAGCGTAGGCGATAGGCATCTCTTCTGTAATATTCATGTACTGTAAAGGGATAATTGTAGAGTTCGTTTCAAATTCCATCGGCAAGTACGTGGATGACAGGTCCGTGCTTAGGGTAGAGTTGATTTCCTCCATTTTCTGGACTATTGTTCCACTACCTCAATCTTTGCTTTTAAGGATTTCGTTAATACGAAAATAATTCTGTTAAGAAATCACATATTGGCACCTTAAAATAAACGTTTTACGGAACTGATCCGCCGCCAGTGTTCACATCTTTGATGGCATTGTAAGAAGTTAAGTAGTAAAACTTTTCCAGACGGCGCTCTCCTTAATAAGGTAATTTAGGGGTGGAGCTAATTTCCTTAATGCGATGAAAACTTTCTCCTTTCTATATTTATTAGGCTGTCTTGATTCGAATCTGATTATTTCCAATTATTTCCTTTCTTAATTATAGCGGCGTTAAAATTGAACAATGGTAGAAGTAATTGGGGCGCTGCATTTTCCTTCCAGTTGCCTTGTTGATCTAGAAAAAAGAAAATTCCCGTATTACTATAAAAATCCAACTTTGTTAGTCCATACAAAAATATAAATCACGGTGAATTAGAAGTGTTACGATTATGGGGTAAAAAATCTATTATCAAATACGTCCAAAAGAAATTGATTTAAAATATTTTCAAGTTTATTGTCTTCTTTTCGAAATTTCGCTTACATGTATAACCTATGTTGAAAATACACTTTTTAGATACACTGTTAAACCCTTCATAAGTTTTGTTGCAACTTTTTTTGTCATTATAAGGAAAACAAATACACAAACCGGAGGTCAGTATCTTTTTTCGTTTTCAAGTTATTGCTAAAATAATGTGAAGTTGTGTTAGAATATCTCCCTTTATTTAATTCTCTAAATAACATTGACATAGTCCAAGAGAAAATTAAATTGTAAAACTATACAGAAAAGTACCTTGCTATATTTTGAAATTCTTTTGCTAACTGCAATGTTTCATTTTTTTATTAATTTCAAACATGTCAATACTTATAAAGATTACTGTTTCCATAACGAGGCAGGCTATGTCCTATGAAAATAGACAAATGATAAATTATGTCAAACGACATGTGACAGCTCTTGCTTCATGCAAAATTAGTGTCATTTTGTGATAAAAGTACTTCCCAGAGCTCTCACTAATTCCCTAACACTTATTTGGGGATTTACTTGGACACAAGCTCACACATTATAGTTATTTACACCATAACAAGTCAACAATTTTCTCGTTCAGGCACCCGATAACTTATATTTGCTAATGAAAGTAGTGACGGTCTTAGGCATTGCAGGAGCATGAGTTATGCAAACTTACTTTGGAGAACGTCAACTTCCAAAATTGCATAGTTTTTGAAACTAGAACATCCTGAAACATATACAGAAAATTAATTCCGAAGAACATCGGCAACGTTACTGGATAATACAGGAGATGTATTAGCAATCAAGAGGCATGGTGGGTGGAAATCTGCCACAATTGCAGAAAGTTATGTTGCTGACAGTTTAAGCAACAAAAATGAAATAGCCAACAGGATTCTTTACAATGACACTTCAACTCCAGGTTCTAGTAGTACGTCGCATCATGCTGTTTTAATGAATCAGTCAAATAATATTTAGCCTCCTTCGTACTGGCGTTGCTATGGTAATAACAAAAAACAAGTTCAAACAAAACTTGTGAAGGGTTTAACAGTGTATCCAAAAAACGTATTTGCAACTTAAGTTATATAAGCGAAATTTCGAAAAAAAAACGACAATTTTCTGTTAACACTAGCAGTCGCGCCCCCTAACGGTGAAGTTACAAAATTGAAAATATTTTAAATCGATTTCTTTTGGTCGTATTTGTTAATAGATATTTTACCCCATAATCGTAGTACGTCTAGTTTCCTATCTACAGACGCTCCGTATAGGAAAAATATTCAAAAAGGTGTACATTAAAAAATTCGGAGAGTCATATACCTTCTATTTAAAATTGCATTCGCCAGTATCCTTGATCCGGATAAAGCAAAGCAGCACATTAACTTTTGTATGGGCGCTGCAATATCTGTCTATATCTGGAATCTGCATTCCAGATTTCCAATAAAAGTATTGCTTTCATCTCATATCAGACAAATATGAGAAGTCAAACTTTATATGCAGTAAAGATTTCTCTAGATAGATTGTAAAGTGCATTTACAGAAAATTTAATCTAATAGAGACATATTTTCAAGTTAATGGTACTTTACAAATATCCTGTTTATTTATCTAGAAAATGTTCACATCTTAGGAAAATATCTGCACGAGTGGCTTTCCTCTGAATCTAGAGGCAGGTACTTATTTTTACTTGACGGAGAAAGACGTAAAAGCGAGACGACAGGCCCCTTTATGAAAATAGATATAAAATTTTTAAATCTTGAAATATTCATAAATTGTAATAAAAGAAAATATATACTGTAAGGCGAAAGAGCGTAAATCTGCATCTACGTATTAAAAGCATATTTTTAAAGGTTATGCCTCATAAAATTGAAGAATAATTTATCACCTGAAGTAGGTATACAAAAAATGTGTTAAAAATCAGTATTTAAATATTCTAATGGCTTTATAAATCAAAAGAAATGTGTATTCGTTGAAAATCATAGAATGTACATATTTCAAGAAATATATTGAAATGAACACACTGTATCTCAAGACACAACACCGAGAAATAGCATAGAAAATTTTCATGAAATTATAATGTAGAATAAAATAAAGACAAAGTACTTTTAAAGTAAAATAAAAAGTTCATTTCATAGTTATTTTATATATAAACTAAAACATTATCAGTCAAATTTTAAATAATACGTTTTAATGATAAGCATGTCAAGAAAATAAATTTTGGGTACGAAGTAGAAGCATTAAAGTAAAAGACAATGCCACAAGAAGGGCCAATTTAGAGATTTTATGAGTAAATTAATGTTAAATAATCTAGTACAAAAGAAAGTTCAAATATTATAACATCAGAAACACATAGGCTAGAAGTTTCTTATAAAAAATTTGTCATGCAAAATATCATATAAAAATTTCTTGTAAATTAGTATTAAGACGTATAAAATCTACTACGCAGTTATAAAATATAAATTACGCCGTAAGTTAATTAAAATCAAATTCATCGCAACATGCTGGAGAAATTGCGCAGTTAGAAAATGATAACAGGGATACGAGCAACCAATGGCGAAAGAACAAATCAGTGAATTTACCTGGTACCGGAAAAACAAAAAAACATCGAGGGAAGTCAACAAGCTGAGAGAGAGGCAGAAGGAGATTCTAGAGACTGGTGAGGGGTGCATGTTGTCCTGTGGCTCCCCAAACAACATCAAAAACACCAGGAAGCACTCTACACAGACCCAACAGCCATCCTCAACGCCCGAGAATAGCAGACAAATGACAACAATAAAGTGAGGTTATGGAGACGACCGCAAATTGCCAGCCAGAACGAAACCAAGTAAGTCCAGTTGCATAAGAGTTTTCTCCATGCCATAAAGTGTTGCAAATTCGAACTATAAAAGCTATTTGTGAAATACAAAACCCGTTACAAACTATAAACAATGTCAGTGATTAAAGTTTAAATTGACATTTTTGAACATTCTATAATTTAAGTATTAGTTTAATTTCAAATGTTCGTAGTATAAGTTAATTTGTTTGAAAAACGTTTAAAATAATGATAATTGGTTAACCAAACATTTTCTCAATTATGATAGGTAGAATAAGGCATTTCTCAGACAATTATTCATGTAAAAGTATATAAAAAAAATATTCTAGTTTCTGTGTTCATAAAAATATTGTTCGAAATTGAAAGATAAATAAGTAATAAATGTCATCTTGTGTAAATATTTCCAATTTTGCTTTTATTCAATGTTTCTTACCCAAAATTAAATAGTAAAGGTTAATTAAAAGAGCATAGAACCGCCCCTATGAGGTAAGGACTCATGCTATTGATAAAATAAAGTGTTTTTTCTTGAGGGACAGTGTAGAAAATGAACATTCCTATCTACACTAATAAAATCCTGTCTACACTGTGAACATTATTTATACAAAGTAAAGCTGCCGGAGGCGATGTTAGCAATGATAAGGTAAGAAAGTCTAGTTCGTCTATGTTTGTCATTATTATTATTAAAATTTCTTATCAGAACCTACACTCAATGGAAAATTAGATATAAATACACCCAAATGACATTTTACATAAAAAAGGCGCCCAAACGGATAATTAATTCTTATACACACACAAAATTTACACACCAGAAACAAAATTAATCACCAAATTAAATAATAATTATAATATAATAAAAATAAATAAATAAATATCAAAATAATAAAATAACCCCTACCAATCACCAAAAATTACATAAGAATATACAACTCTTGTTTAATGGCAGAAGTAGGTACATCATCATTTAAAAACGTGGAAAAGTATGTTACTATTATGATTTACAACATACATTTTAATTGTCGGAAGATAACAAAGACAAATACATCTGTAGTTGGCATATGAAAAATATGGATGTAATTCTTTAGTATTTGCAAGAGGATGTCCTGAAAAGTTTCCTGGTCGACAAATTTCTCATCTTGTACTTTTGCTCTTTTCAAGAGAATACACTCGTCCACGTTTTTTAAGGAATGTAAATATAGAAGAAGCTATCTTAAATACTGCTGAAGAAAATCCACACGAAATTGTAGGAAGAATTTCTGTCGAGTTCCATGTTTCAAACTCTACAATCCACAGAACATCAAAAGAATAACAATTATGGCCTTTTCACATAAGTTCAAGTAATTTTGCCCCAGGATAACTGTACTAGACTATCTTTTTGTAACTGGTTCAGGAATATGACGAGTCATGTTTTACAAAAAGTGAAGGAATAAATCTACACAGTAGTCATGCATGGAGTGACGATAAATTCGAACATAAAATTGTGTACCCTTCCCAATATCAATTTGCTATTAATGGATGGGCTAAGATTATCGGTGATAATATATTACGACCTGTTGAGTTGCCGCCATGTTTAAACGATGTTCAGTATCCAAAATTTCTTAGAACAAACTTCGCCAGATCTATTGGAGGATGTGCATTGAATATTAGAAGACACCTCGTGGTTTATGTATGATGGTGCACCACGAACACTACACTCACTGTGAGGCAGTTCCTTCATAACCATGAATTATTGTAAATAGACCTCCTAGGTCACCCGATCTGAATATTTTAGATTTTTTTGACGATTTATGAACGGTAACATTATTATGCATCGGTACAAATTCGCCAGGAACTATGGACACGAATTGTGAAAGTGTCTAATCTCGTTCGACAAGATACTGGAGTTTTGTTAGGACATGGGAATGGTTTCCTCGACATTACACAGATGAAAATGCCTGACACATTCAGTATTTGCTATAATATTCTATTTATTTAATTGTATACGTACCTATTTTATTTACTTACGCATTTAATAATTTATCATTTATGAATAGTTGATTAGGGAACATTAAATGACTGTCAGAATAATAAAATTGATAATTTTTAGGAATTTGAAAAAATTAACAATGCTAAATTAATTCATTACTATGATTTGTTGAATATGATTTACTTATTATTTGTTAAACATTAACAAATATAAAAATTGAGACATTGTCTTTCATAGGCCTAAACAAAAAAAAAAATAGAAATTTTAATTATTTTTTTAATTAAGTTTTAAATTAATACAACTTTGATATCTTGTGATAATGAAAAAATTAGTGATATCAAATTATACCTACTGAATCTATACTGAAGTGCCATACTATTTTTAAATTTACTTGTATCGTTTTTTGTGAGCAAAGAGATTTGCCTCCATTTCGAGAAATGTACATTCTCTCAGTTTTCAACTAACACGTACACCTTTTTTTAAATTATCTTTTGCATTTGGATGGATTAGTATGTTTAAGGACTTTTGACTTTTAACATATTTTTCCTTCCACATCTGCTTTTATTGAGAATAAAATTGTTGGTACGTTTTTCTTAAGACAGGTTGACATTTTATTCATGAACAAATTTTGACATTTTCCACTGAAAGAAATGTTAAACTGTTTCTCTAGAGTAACATGTATATCGCATATTAAAACTTTTACAACAAATATACAACTTTGGTTTAAAAAAAATCATGTCCATACTATTATTATTCAATGAGTTTAACTGGAAAGCGCTGAATACACCTCAAGCATCTATAAAATAAAAGTTATAATGAATTACTTATATAGTATTACTAGCAACCCGCCCCGGCTTCGCACGGGCAAATATAAAATAGTCTATGTTACTCCGAGGAGATGTAGCTTTCGGTAAAATTGGTTGAGTAGTTTTTGAGTTAAATCGTAACAAACAAAAAATCAATCATCTTTCATCTAATGCGACCCTAATATTAATTTTAAAATAATTCACGATATATCTATATACCTAACGACAACAAACGAACTCAAAACTAAAAATCCAAAACCTTTAAATTTAAAACAATATAGATAACTACCAACAATGTGAAAACAAAACGAATTAAATTATAGTACCTATGTTCAGGACTATCAATTTTAATTAATAAGTAAGTAGTTACGTATCTAACTACCTAAAGAAAACAAACACGAAACAAAAATGCGACTATGAAGTTTTAAATGATTCACAATAAGAAAAAAACAAACAAATTATTAAAACTCAATGAAATAAAAGTATGTTTGCAAGTATCTATGTATGTTCCGACTACCTAAAGACAACAAATACAAAACAAAAATGTGACCTTAAAATATCGAACGCAATTATAACTTTCCAACAACACCCAGAAAGAAAACACAGTCGTCAGTCGTCACCTCCATTCGCTCCAAGTCAGTTTATTAAAGGATCACGCGCGCGTTATCGTTCGGCTTATTAGCTAAACAGTAGGCAAGACGGTGCGGGGGGAGGGTCGGCGATCGCATCAAGCGAAGCGAGGCGCTTGAATTTTATTCTCGCGTCCGTAATTTTTTTGCGATTACTCCTAAGATATTCATTTAAATTATATGGTGTAAAAGAGTAAAATAATGTACATGAAATGCTTAAAGCCTCTAACTTATTTAAAATGATTAATACCATATTTGTGTAAATAGCTTTTACATTACCGCTTTATAATTGCCAATTTTTTAAAGTATTAAAATGGATATAGGTAGTATGTTATCTTTAACATATAGACATATGCCATCGCGGACTTTTTTGTAGGCATATATAAGATACACAATTCCACCATACATTGATACACTACATAAACTCTCGGATTAATACCGTATTTGTGTAAATAGCTTTCCAATTACCGCTTTATAATTGCCCATTTTTTTAAATATAAAAATGGATATAGTATGTTATCCTTAAGAGATAGACATATGTCATCGCGGACTTTTCTGTAGACGTATATAAGATACACAATTCCACTATACATTATTTTGTTATATCTCAAAGGGTTTAGGCAGCGTTTTCGTTGAAAACTCCCAGACGGCTTATTTTTTTCCGACACCTCCAACAAATATCGTTAATGTATACAAAAACTTAACAAATTATATACTAAAACTTTCCTCGAGAACCACTCTATCCATTGGTGAAAACAGCATGAAAATCGGTGCAGTTGTTTTTGAGTTTATCGCGAACAGACAGACGGACAGACGCGGCGGAGGACTTTGTTTTATAATATGTTATAGATACGCGAATTATATCCAATATTCACCTGTTTATCTGTTACATATACTATAGGTACAATGTTCTTGTATTGGCATTTTAGAATTCTTATAAAGGATAAAGCGCATTTCTTTCAGTGTTATCTTTGTCTGATTCAAAGATAATTACACAGAGATAGAGATAGAGACACAGAGAAAGGAAACAGAAAGGTAAAGATAAACCTTGTAGGAACTACCCCCACTGTCTTTCCAAGAGGAACTTACCCCAACTCTTTTTTAGTACGAACAGAATATCCTGTATATGCTGGGTTCAAATAAATACGCCACTGTTTAAGGTACAATTCTCCAATTCTGCAGGCATCGTAAAATAAATGGAAAGCAGGTAGTGACGCATTAATCTTCATGTACCAAAGTGAGTTTAAAACGATATATCTGCGGAACATTCAGAACACGTAGCAAACGTATGTCGCTTATACGTAGAGCCCGGCTTAGAGTTATGTCTACTATTTCCGTGGTAATACCTAGTTTATGTACGGTAATAACCATTAGTGACAATGTTTGATTCATAGCTCCGTGCAGATTCCGAAATTGTAGATGGAGCATAACGATGTCGGGACTATTACACAATAAGGTAGATATGATGCAATCTCGTTTTGTAAAATTATTGGGCGTCCGCAGTCAGTGTAAGTGCCGTACGTTACTGGTATCAAATTAAACAATTTTCAATTTTTCCATTTTCCAAAAAAAAACTGAGTTTATATGAAACTTTGCGAAATTGAAGTTTACAAAATAAAAGTGATTACAGGAATTGCTAAAACAGCGTTTGAGACTGTCCAGGTTTTGCAAAGCCCTTAACAATGTAAAATCGTTTCGTCTATACTCGAGATAATGCGATCGTTGATTCTTTGAGTAGAAAATTTCGTGAAAAATTACACCAATCACTAGTCAGTAAAACAGAATGTTGCAACGTGAAGTAAATAAAATTACTGGTCACGTGGCTTGAAATCATTTCATCTTGTATCCATTGTTTAAATCTTATCTCAGTAAGAGGGTACAGAAATTATTATTATATGGTTTCAGTTCTGTTGAAGTACGGTCTACTTCAGGAGTTCCTCAAGGGGCCAAATTGGGACCTTTACATTCCAATAGATTTATTAATGACATTGTAGCAGATGTCATCATCTTTATGCGGATAATTTAAAAATGTTTATTGTTACTAAAGAAACATGTTGAAAGCTTTGAATAAGTACATCCATCATAATTTATTGCATTTATTAATATTTCGAGGTTTACATTGAGATATTCATTCGAATTTAATCATATTGATTGGTTGAACATTTATATCGAAATTTTTGTTTCCCAATTACTTATTGACATTATTAATTACAGTCATGCGATATCGCCGCTACTGGAAGAAAATAATAGTTATTTTCTACTCTTAAAAAAAGAATCACAGGGTGAAAATAAAGATTAAACCCTTATAACATATTTTATGTTTAATAGAATGCTGATATGGTGTGGTTTTACAAATATGTAAAAGGTTTGAAGATAGCAATTAAATACATTAATTCATGATTCAAGATGTACAATACCACATTTTTAAGTTATCACCATAATTTCATTTCTTGGAGTTGAAAATGATATTTTATTAATCCGTATCTGTAAAAGCTACAATAATTTTAGAACAATTCGAGGACTACATTTTAGATTTGAGGATTGGTAATAACCTAAGGATTATATCTCTAAAATTTTGTTGACTTGTGAAGGGTCTAGGAGGAATTAAATGTGAGTTATACAGGGTGTTGCGTGTATAACCTATAAAAATTAAACTACAGCATCCTAATGATATTTGTAACAGAAAAGTCTTATACGAAAAAGTACTATTTTTGCGCTTTTTTTTCGTAAATTAGAGTTCAATTATGGATCAAAATATTTTCTCTGGAACGGTCTTGTCCGTGTGCTGTACTATGAGTTACCTGCTGTAGACCAGCCGCGTAAATAAATCGTCGTTGAAAGATAGAAAGATACTTCCCAATTTTTGGAGAACTTTTCAATGCAAAAGTACAAACTAAGAAAAATAGATATTTGAAAAAAAACTGAAAATTTCTTACTATAATAATTAATTGTAATTACTATCTTAAATGCATTGTTGTTACTGCAAGAATTCGCAAACAAAACCACAACCGTAAGCATCTGTAGTTGTCAACTGCGTGCACTAAACAAACTCCATTAAAATATGGATCAAAATGAAATAAAACTTACCATTTCTAGAGAAAACGTTGAAATTGATCCCCATTAGGGCGGATACAGGCATGGCACCGACGCACAGTGGTCAAAAATCCTTAAAACCCGATCGAAACCTAAAAATTTCACTTTTTTCTTTAACGCTAAAATTTACACGATAGATACCTACCCCTAATACTGAACTAAATTTTCAGAAAATATTGGGTCGATTCAACCTTCTATATAGAAGTTATAAACGGTTAAATCTGTTAAAAATAATGAGAATTATTATATCGTTTTGTCTCTCGAAAAAACACAATGTTTGACAGCTTGTGCAACATTTATTTTATTTTATTTTATTTTATTTTAATATTAGAAACAAACAGGTTAGAAACAACCTAATTACATGTTTCTAGGAAAAAGAAAAAGAAATGTATAAACATGCACATACCTATCTAACTTACCTAATTAAAATACAAAATAAAATTCAAAATAAACTGCAGCAAGGGAGCAGCCGGGCAAATAGAACCAGGACAATCAATTTCAAGTAAAATCTATATTACGGATAACTCTATTAAATGTTATTAATGTAGTATCAAAAATGTCTATAGATATTCTATGTCTGTGTCTATTGAAAATATTACACATATCACTAATAAGAGTACTAGAACTGACATAAAAAATTAATTGTGTTGGACGTATACGGTGGTCAGGTATATTTAAATTTATCTGTGACAATAGATAAGGAGCGTCATAACCTCCATTCAGCACTTTATGTAAAAATGTTAATTTTCGGGCAATTCTTCTATTTTCTAACTTACAGATCTTAAACTGTTTTCGCAATGGCTCATAGGAAGCAAATCCGGGACTAATATGATATTTTTTGTAATAAAGATACTTTATAAATTTGTTTTGGATTTTTTCAAGAGCATCCCTAAGATACTGTTTTGAAGGGTCCCAAATAATAGATCCATATTCTAAACGACTACGAATAAGAGTATTAAATAAATATAAAATAGAATTAATATTTTTAAAATCAACTGTTACTCTTTTAATGAAACCCAAAAGTTTATATGAAGCATTAGTTAATTCATTCACATGGTTTTTAAAACTCAAATTAGGTTGAAAGTTAATTCCTAGATCTTTAAAGTCATAAATTCTAGACAAAATATTGTTATTCATTGTATAAACATAATGTTCAGGCGTACGTGCTTTACTAAATGTCATGACTTTACATTTATCTAAATTGAAGGGCAATTTGTTTTCTACGGACCAGTCATAAATTACGTTTATATCATTTTGTAATTTTGAAAAATCATTGATATTACTAATTTCAGTAAAGAGTTTTAAGTCATCTGCATACATGAGACAGTCGGATGTTATACTCTGTGGTAAATCATTTATAAAAATTAAAAAAAGTAACGGTCCCAAATTCGAACCTTGTGGCACACCAGATCTAGCTAGATATGTTTCAGAATCAGTACTGTGATAACAAACAAATTGTTTTCGGTTCCGTAGATATGAAGAGAAGAAAATTACTAAATGGTCACTTAAACCAAGTGCATGTAATTTGGATAGTAGTATGTCATGATTTACCCGATCAAACGCTTTAGCAAAATCCGTGTATACAGTGTCAACCTGTTTTCCCTCATTGAAAGCAATATAAATTTTATTAACAAAAGTAGCTAAATTAGTTTCTACTGACCTGCAACGGAAAAAACCATGTTGTTGAGGCGCAATCAGATTTTTTGTAAAACTATATATCTTTTCATAAATTACAAATTCAAAAAGTTTTGCCACACAGTTTAAAACAGTAATGGGCCTGTAATTTTTTACCAAATTCTTATCATCCTTTTTGTGTATAGGCGTTACTCTTGCCATTTTAAATTCGTTTGGAAATTTACCACTGCTTAATGACTTTTGAAAAATTATTAGTAAGGGATATAAAAGAATATCTTTGCATGCCTTATATATATAACAGGGTATTCCATCCGGACCAGCAGATTTTTTAGGTTTAAGTTTATTAAAAGCTTTTTCCAACTCATGTATAGTAATATGTACATCATGTAAATGTTCCGAATTGATAATCGATTTACGTGCACCATTTTTTATTAAATGTATGTCATAAGTAGATTTCTCCTGGTAGTAAACTGAACTAAAATATTCAGCAAAAGCATCAGAAATAATTTTTTTGTCAGTTATATACTGATTATTAATATTAAATTGAAGATCAGAGTTTCTATTTTTTCGATTTGACTTTACAAAATTCCAAAAATTGTTTGAGTCCCTACTTAAATTGTGTTCAATGTTTTTAATATACTCAGAATGAGCTTGTTTGATTTCTAATTTTAAATTTGCTCTAAATTTAGGCCTTTATATATTTATTTACACTACAGGGCTTAAAAGTACGGTCTTTTGTCGTTCTTTTTATGTACCTGAGGTAATTACTGAATTAATGGTTGGTAATGGTAATGCCTTAATGTTTTTTTTGCTGATTATATGCAGCACGTAATTTTCGGCGAATTTTCTAATTTAGGTAGTTATCTGATTTAGTACTACACGAGACTATACTTTCATATACCTATCAAATTACCTGATACCATGATACCTGACATAATTACACTTAACTTGTCTGCAGATATTTGCAGATAAGGCCGTAAATGACCAATTTATATGGCGCGTACAAATGGATTTACTTCAGTTATTCATCCGCTTTTGTGCCGGACAGTATTTAGTGTGCTCCAGTGATAATTCCGTTCTATTTTTATTTGTTCTGTATTGTTATTTGCACTGTTTTTCTTTGTTTATATTACAATGGCTGATGAACCAATAACACGCATGAAATTACATCAAATAATGATGGAATTTTCATGCGAACCAGTCAAAGTGCGAAAAAAAAAACGTGTTCTTGACTTTCTAAAAGAGAATTTCCACATATATTTTGATGAAAATGCAACGAAAACTCTTATCACATATACAGGAAAAGCATTTTTTGCGACTTATTTTGCAAGATGGACAAAAGTAAATCGAAAAAATGAACAGTTTTTAAGTAAATTCGAAAATTGGCTGAATGAAGAAATAAATTTCCCGAAGATTGTTGTTCGCTGCCTGCAGGATGCTCGTAAAGCGTCTACATCAGAAAATGGTGGTCGTCCCTGTAAGGATTTCGAAGATTGTTCTGTCGTTATTAAACGTAGAAAAACACAGGAGATTCACGAACTAACATCTACAGAAAAATTGTCATTTGCTACCTCCATGAAACTAAGAGAAAGTGGAAATGTAGATGCAGCCAAATTGCTCACTGAAGCAAGCGTATATTGATGAGGAAACGTTACCTTTGGTAATTATGTCAGACGCAGAGGAGAAAGATAAATACGACGAATTCGTAGATGAACAGGAAAGTAACTTAGACGAAGAGTTTGAAGAAGGTGAAGAATACGAAACTGATGAAAGTGAACAAATCAAGGAGGAACAGGACGAGAAAGAAGATGAAAATTGAATAATACTTTATACTGTGATAAGGAATATAATGTAATTATGATAGATGGTTAAAAAATATATTTAAGTATAAAAATTAGGGTCTCGAGTTTTTGTCCAAAGTTTTTACTCGCTGCAATGTGTTTTTCTAGTCATTATGCGAGCTATAATATATAACTGTCTTGTTTAGATCAAAATAGAATACATTACATTCCATTTCAACAGTCGTTTCGATTTTATGAATTTCAACCCCCTAAACCCTAAAAGGGGTTGAAATGTAGAATATAGTGTAATATTATTACCTCCAGTGGATTCTAGGGTATAAAATACTCTGGAATCTAAAATTTTGCTGCAATAGGACGATTACTCTAAGAGCTATAGGTTTAGATCGAGAATTTATAGTTTTTGACCAGTGTGCGACGCACCCAATTTCGGCGAATATTTTCCCAAATTCCAGGTATTCCTTTAATTGTGTCAGCAGCTTCAAGTATACGGTTTCGCAATTCTTCCACCATAGTAATTGGGGTATTGTAAACCAATGACTTCAAGTGACTCCAAAGATAAAAGTCCATTGGAGTTAGATCGGCCGAGGTGGCCACGGCACAGGACCAAATCGTCCAATCCATCGCTGAGGGAACATTTAATTCAAAAGTGTCGTTACTTCTCGAGTACTGTGTGAAGGAGCCCCATTTTGAAGATAAAACATGCGTGCCCCAACTTGTAATGCCACATCGTCCAATAATTCTGGTGGCAACCGGTTCTCCAAAAAGTCAGCATATGTTGGTCCATTTAGTCGTCCAAAGAAATAGGGACTCGCAAGTACCTACCTCGCTTATTATGCTAACCCAAAATTTTACCAAGAACCGATGTTGAAAATTAGTTTCCCTAATCGCGTGAGGATTTTCATCGGCCCATATGTGCATATTATGGAAATTCACTTCATCACGGGTAAAAGTCACCTCATCTGTTACACAAACATAAGCAGGAAAGTCTTCTTCATTGGCACATTGCCGTAAGTACCATCTGCAAAAATGCACTCGTTGATCACAATCCGGGGGTAAAATTTTTGAACTGATTGCAGATGATAGAGGTGCAACAGCTGGCGCCTTAAGATGCTATATACGGTACGAGATGAGATTCCTATTTGCCGTGCGAGTCGTCGAGTACTAATTGTGGGGTCTTCGTCAAGATTTTCCAACACTACATCTTCCACATTAAGGTCCCCTTGCTGACCATGTCTTTCTCCTCGAGGAATAACACTTCCCATATCTCGCAGCCGCTGAACGCAGTGTAGGATTGTATTTGCACATGGGGGGTGACGTTGTGTCCATCGTTCTCGGTACAACCTAATCGCCGCGAGCGCAATTTCTCCGGCTGCACCATACACTAACACCATATCGACACGTTCGGAAATAGTAAATGCATTGTTTTCTTGGATCATTGTAAAATTAGTTTGTGCACAAACTAAAAAATTATGCAAAGTAAGAAATAAGAATTTCGTTTTTAATGTAATCGGCACGCTATTCTTGTTTTTTACTTCTTTATAAAAATTACACTGTCACTATCGTGGAATTACAAAATAAAAACTTTTGCCTGCAATCTTTCACTTTTTATCAGTGATGGGTCGATGGACGATGCTTATATTTAATAATTAAGTGAATAATGAATTCAATACAAATCAGTTGACTACACAAATTTTTTGACAATGGAACCTAACCTTCATTTAGTATTACTAGTATTAGATTATACCGACTTAATTTATAAGGTTGCATCTCGGGTTGTGTAAAAACAAGTTTTTAATAAATATCACAGGGTCGGCCTTCATTTTAATTGAGTAAATGAACTTTAATTTACAAAAAAAAAACGCGAAGATAAAACTTTTTCGTATAAGAATTTTTTTTACAAATATCATCAAGAAGCTGTAGTTTAATTTTAATAGATTATACACGCCACACCCTGTATAATAAGGTGATTGGTTACTAAACTAATAAGTTCATCAAACGATAATCTAGTATCAAATGTGCTTATATTCAGAGGTAAGTTATTATTTGAACACCAACTATATAAGCTGTCAAGATTATTTTCCAAGAACAGCTTATGGTCGTCCGCATGGAGTAGATAATTTACTAGATTCATTTAATTCATTAAACTCAAACGCAGCCTACGTATATATTGTATATAAACTCGTATTATTTTCAGTTTCACCCGATACCTAAATCAATAAAATTTAATAAATAGCGGCACAAAGGAATAATTCCGCTAAAGCCAGAGATATTACACACGAGCCATTCAAATTGACATGTGAAGCACACACAAGCTTTCCATATATCTCTCTATTCGCGTGTTTTTTTTTGTATAGGTATTGTTCCTTTTTCGTTTTTTTTCCTAATTACCCCAGCATTTCCATGTTGCCTCTTTTAATTTAAACTTGAATTTATTCAGCGTAGGGTTAATATATTTTTCAAATTGGACTGCTAGCATGTATATACAGTTTCTATCCGACCTCATTTATCATTCAACATTGTTTCCCGTATTTCATTGAACTAACACTTCTTTTTAGGAAAGACCCAATAGACTTTCTTTCTAGTAGTTCTTCCGATCGGTAATTTCCTACATGCATCTCCTGAAAATTTTATAGAAATCCGGTTTACTGAAATGTCTTACTTGTGAGGATAAAACATGACAATACGCTGTTCAAATGTTTCTCCTTTCTGGAGAATTCTGAAAATATAATATATTTGTTTATTTTGTTTGTTGAGTGGACTGTATATTTGTTCGTTTTGTATCAAGTTCTTGTATTAAATGTTCTTCAAATTAAAAGTCGTGAAATATCGAGACATTTATTTATTTATTTATATATTTTGACAGAAATATGTTTTCTAGTTACATATAGCAAACAGCTTACTACTTAAAATAATGATTAATTTACAAAATTATAAAACTAAGTAAACAATATTTATACAAAAAAAAATGTTCATAGAACATGTTAAAAATGTCAACATGCTACGAGCCTTCGCCTCAACGACTATCGTACAGTTTCCTGGCATTTGTCTCGCTGGGTCGCATAAAAAGAAATGAAGAAGATTTAAGTTAGGAGATCGAGTAGGCCAAAGACCAATCCATCGGTTGAAAACATTTTCATTCAACCAGTTGCTGGCAACTCTACTGAAATGAGTTGCAATTGTTTCCAGGAGTTCATTCATCTGATTTTGTAAGAATTTGTTAGAAATGTCAAACAACTTCAGAGATAACTTTAGGCCCCTGGTTTGTCAAGATATTTTTTAGTCCTACAATGATCCACGGAATCACCCCCTTAATTTATGGCATGGACTTAAAATACACTCTGTATATCATTTATATCAATTTATAATAAAAGTGTTTATAACAGATGTGTAAACTTTGGTGTCTACTAACTACGTATTAATTTAATTTGTTTCCTTTGTGAAGCCGTATTTGCAACTAATTAGTTTCGTCGTAGCTGAACATAAAAAAAACATAAAACTTTTACATCCTATCCCATATATCATCGAGAATTCCGCATTCTGTATCGATTTTAAATAAAAACATGCGGATCGGATTGAACTAATATTTGAAATATGCAATCTTATCATACAAATGATATATATTCAGAGAGGGCTGCAATTATTTTAAAAAAGGACGTCTTTGAAATATAACTCATATAATGGCTCTCTATATTGCTTTCCTTAATGATGGCGCTTCCAGGAAGAACGGTGACTTTTGAAGAATAATTACAAAAGTTTTCCTTCATAAACCCAGCTGCTATAAAATATAAAACCAGCTTCCGTCCGCTCACAAAAGGTATCATTTTAAGCCTAATTAAGAAAATGATATGGTTATATTATTTAAATTATAATTACATTACATTTCAGCTTTTGATTAAAATTCTTTGACGTATCATTGACGCAGAATTAAATAGGTATTTCTACAAAATAAACTCTAAGACCGAAATTAAGCTCTCTTAATAGATATTAAGCAAGTTGACCAAAATTGCGATTTAAAGGCCCATTTAATTGTACTATAAAAGAGATACAGTTCAGGGAACAGAAGAAAAAGAATAATTCTATTGAAACATAGCTATTTGCATGCAAACCATGAAGCAGGTAAAACTTTTGCTGCATTTTATTAAGAATAGATATTGTTTAATAATTACCTTTCTTTGANTAAAATAATTAAATTTAATTTCGGCAACTTGTCTTCAATCTACTCGTTGAATTCTGATGATCGCCTCCGTGGTCAAGACTTAATGTTAAAAAAAGAACATTTTAAATCTAGAGCTAGGCAATACTTCCTGTCCAACAAAATTTTTACAATTTGGAACAATTTACCGGCTTCAATAATTGGTGCACCATCGCTTAATTCATTTAAAAGTAGACTGGATGCTCAACTTTTGTAATAGATATTAGTTTTAAGTTAATTCTTTAATATGTTATGTCCATTATTACTCCAGTCGGCAGAGGCCGAAAAGTTACTGTTGGTGACATTTTCTTGATAAATCGGAAATAACTACACAGGTCTACTTTAAATGATGAGTACAATAACAGGCTAATTTGCTGACAAAGTATTTTGTCAGGAAAAAAAGTTATTAACAATTTAATCGTGAAAAAAAATTTTTTTAGTAGTTTTTTTTAATAACTCAGCCGGATGACTTTGTACGAAAAAATGCTTAGGATATGATTTTGTTCGTAATAAAAATAGCTATAAAATGGCGGTGGTCCGATTACGAAATTTGCAATAACAAAGCCGTGAGATTGAAAAAACGGTTTAAAACGACAATTTTTTTAAGTTGCTGTAAAAATGTCAATTATAAACAAAAAGTGATAAAACTTTCGAAAACTATAGTTCAATATATATACAATAATGACGCTAAAGCCGAAAATCAGGAGAGCAAAACTTTTTGTTCTATAAGGTGTTATACATTCATCGGCATCTGAAACTCGAAACTTTGCCAAATTTGTTCGAANCCTAATTGTGTCAGCAGCTTCAAGTATACGGTTTCGCAATTCTTCCACCATAGTAATTGGGGTATTGTAAACCAATGACTTCAAGTGACTCCAAAGATAAAAGTCCATTGGAGTTAGATCGGCCGAGGTGGCCACGGCACAGGACCAAATCGTCCAATCCATCGCTGAGGGAACATTTAATTCAAAAGTGTCGTTACTTCTCGAGTACTGTGTGAAGGAGCCCCATTTTGAAGATAAAACATGCGTGCCCCAACTTGTAATGCCACATCGTCCAATAATTCTGGTGGCAACCGGTTCTCCAAAAAGTCAGCATATGTTGGTCCATTTAGTCGTCCAAAGAAATAGGGACTCGCAAGTACCTACCTCGCTTATTATGCTAACCCAAAATTTTACCAAGAACCGATGTTGAAAATTAGTTTCCCTAATCGCGTGAGGATTTTCATCGGCCCATATGTGCATATTATGGAAATTCACTTCATCACGGGTAAAAGTCACCTCATCTGTTACACAAACATAAGCAGGAAAGTCTTCTTCATTGGCACATTGCCGTAAGAACCATCTGCAAAAACGCACTCGTTGATCACAATCCGGAGGTAAAATTTTTGAACTGATTGCAGATGATAGGGGTGCAACAGCTGGCGCCTTAAGATGCTATATACGGTTTGAGATGAGATTCCTATTTGCCGTGCGAGTCGTCGAGTACTAATTGTGGGGTCTTCGTCAAGATTTTCCAACACTACATCTTCCACATTAAGGTCCCCTTGCTGACCATGTCTTTCTCCTCGAGGAATAACACTTCCCGTATCTCGCAGCCGCTGAACGCAGTGTAGGATTGTATTTGCACATGGGGGGTGACGTTGTGTCCATCGTTCTCGGTACAACCTAATCGCCGAGCGCAATTTCTCCGGCTGCACCGTACACTAACACCATATCGACACGTTCGGAAATAGTAAATGCATTGTTTTCTTGGATCATTGTAAAACTAGTTTGTGCACAAACTAAAAAATTATGCAAAGTAAGAAATAAGAATTTCGTTTTTAATATAATCGGCACGCTATTCTAATTTTTTACTTCTTTATAAAAATTACACTGTCACTATCGTGGAATTACAAAATAAAAACTTTTGTCTGCAATCTTTCACTTTTTATCAGTGATGGGTCGATGGACGATGCTTATATTTAATAATTAAGTGAATAATGAATTCAATACAAATCAGTTGACTACACAAATTTTTTGACAATGGAACCTAACCTTCATTTAGTATTACTAGTATTAGATTATACCGACTTAATTTATAAGGTTGCATCTCGGGTTGTGTAAAAACAAGTTTTTAATAAATATCACAGGGTCGGCCTTCATTTTAATTGAGTAAATGAACTTTAATTTACAAAAAAAAAACGCGAAGATAAAACTTTTTCGTATAAGAATTTTTTTTACAAATATCATCAAGAAGCTGTAGTTTAATTTTAATAGATTATACACGCCACACCCTGTATAATAAGGTGATTGGTTACTAAACTAATAAGTTCATCAAACGATAATCTAGTATCAAATGTGCTTATATTCAGAGGTAAGTTATTATTTGAACACCAACTATATAAGCTGTCAAGATTATTTTCCAAGAACAGCTTATGGTCGTCCGCATGGAGTAGATAATTTACTAGATTCATTTAATTCATTAAACTCAAACGCAGCCTACGTATATATTGTATATAAACTCGTATTATTTTCAGTTTCACCCGATACCTAAATCAATAAAATTTAATAAATAGCGGCACAAAGGAATAATTCCGCTAAAGCCAGAGATATTACACACGAGCCATTCAAATTGACATGTGAAGCACACACAAGCTTTCCATATATCTCTCTATTCGCGTGTTTTTTTTTGTATAGGTATTGTTCCTTTTTCGTTTTTTTTCCTAATTACCCCAGCATTTCCATGTTGCCTCTTTTAATTTAAACTTGAATTTATTCAGCGTAGGGTTAATATATTTTTCAAATTGGACTGCTAGCATGTATATACAGTTTCTATCCGACCTCATTTATCATTCAACATTGTTTCCCGTATTTCATTGAACTAACACTTCTTTTTAGGAAAGACCCAATAGACTTTCTTTCTAGTAGTTCTTCCGATCGGTAATTTCCTACATGCATCTCCTGAAAATTTTATAGAAATCCGGTTTACTGAAATGTCTTACTTGTGAGGATAAAACATGACAATACGCTGTTCAAATGTTTCTCCTTTCTGGAGAATTCTGAAAATATAATATATTTGTTTATTTTGTTTGTTGAGTGGACTGTATATTTGTTCGTTTTGTATCAAGTTCTTGTATTAAATGTTCTTCAAATTAAAAGTCGTGAAATATCGAGACATTTATTTATTTATTTATATATTTTGACAGAAATATGTTTTCTAGTTACATATAGCAAACAGCTTACTACTTAAAATAATGATTAATTTACAAAATTATAAAACTAAGTAAACAATATTTATACAAAAAAAAATGTTCATAGAACATGTTAAAAATGTCAACATGCTACGAGCCTTCGCCTCAACGACTATCGTACAGTTTCCTGGCATTTGTCTCGCTGGGTCGCATAAAAAGAAATGAAGAAGATTTAAGTTAGGAGATCGAGTAGGCCAAAGACCAATCCATCGGTTGAAAACATTTTCATTCAACCAGTTGCTGGCAACTCTACTGAAATGAGTTGCAATTGTTTCCAGGAGTTCATTCATCTGATTTTGTAAGAATTTGTTAGAAATGTCAAACAACTTCAGAGATAACTTTAGGCCCCTGGTTTGTCAAGATATTTTTTAGTCCTACAATGATCCACGGAATCACCCCCTTAATTTATGGCATGGACTTAAAATACACTCTGTATATCATTTATATCAATTTATAATAAAAGTGTTTATAACAGATGTGTAAACTTTGGTGTCTACTAACTACGTATTAATTTAATTTGTTTCCTTTGTGAAGCCGTATTTGCAACTAATTAGTTTCGTCGTAGCTGAACATAAAAAAAACATAAAACTTTTACATCCTATCCCATATATCATCGAGAATTCCGCATTCTGTATCGATTTTAAATAAAAACATGCGGATCGGATTGAACTAATATTTGAAATATGCAATCTTATCATACAAATGATATATATTCAGAGAGGGCTGCAATTATTTTAAAAAAGGACGTCTTTGAAATATAACTCATATAATGGCTCTCTATATTGCTTTCCTTAATGATGGCGCTTCCAGGAAGAACGGTGACTTTTGAAGAATAATTACAAAAGTTTTCCTTCATAAACCCAGCTGCTATAAAATATAAAACCAGCTTCCGTCCGCTCACAAAAGGTATCATTTTAAGCCTAATTAAGAAAATGATATGGTTATATTATTTAAATTATAATTACATTACATTTCAGCTTTTGATTAAAATTCTTTGACGTATCATTGACGCAGAATTAAATAGGTATTTCTACAAAATAAACTCTAAGACCGAAATTAAGCTCTCTTAATAGATATTAAGCAAGTTGACCAAAATTGCGATTTAAAGGCCCATTTAATTGTACTATAAAAGAGATACAGTTCAGGGAACAGAAGAAAAAGAATAATTCTATTGAAACATAGCTATTTGCATGCAAACCATGAAGCAGGTAAAACTTTTGCTGCATTTTATTAAGAATAGATATTGTTTAATAATTACCTTTCTTTGAAAAGTCTAAATAACTCTAATTAACATGAATGAAATGAAGTTTAACATTTTTAATACGTCAATTTAATATACAGGGTGATTCAGAACTTATCAAAAAAAAATCTGAATGTAGAGGGGACTTACAAATACAATATTGTAAAAAAAATCAAAAAGGGCAGTAGTTCGAAAATAATATAAAAATACACTTCTAGTCCACTGTAAAACCTAACCTGGCATAATGCGACCGTCACGACGGCAGTGATAAAAACGGACAAATACTTGATAGAATTTCGCAAGGAAAGGAATAAATAGAATTTTATAGCACCTATTTTATATCAGCAAATTCAACTGATTTTGCCGCTATTGTTGTTATTAATTAATAAAATTAATTTGTGGTTTTAAATAATAAAATAATTTAACATACCTGATGTTTCAACAACTGTTCAAAATTTTGTCCACCGACGTGTAGACACATTTGGGCCGTCTTACTCAGTTTCTACTAACACAAATGCTGTCTTGTTTCACCATAATACAAATGTTTTCTTGCTTAACTACTAAAAAACTACTGTAAACACTATGGCAACGAGGATTGTAAAATCGGATTTCAGTATTAGGAGTGGCTGAGGCCACGTGGCTCTTCACGCGTATTACGAATGACGCTAGAGACTACAGTTGTCCTATGTAATGGTTGAAAGTACTACAACTTCAATAATTTTTTTTTTCTCGGAAATTATAAGGATTTTACAATATTGACTCCATATCTCATCTGATCTCATCTATTCCTAAATTTTTTTGGATAAGTTGTGAATCACCCTGTATGTATGTTGTTGGGCTTTCACTTATTAATTTGTTATTCCTTTATTAATTTGGCTGTATCTGCTTTGTTTACTAATATGTTCATTAGATTTTGCTCATCTCTGGGATTTATTAATAATAATTTTTCAGTCTGGTTTTCAAACGACACGATCGTTTAGAACCGACTTCCTTACATTAGTGTTCTCTAAGCTCTGAGCTGTTTATCATCGATTATGTACAGTTATGTAAGGAACACTAGTAATTAAGTTAAACGATAATGAAGACATATCTGTTACACGAGCGTACAATAAGCAATGAGGATTCAGTTGCTTACGCTACTACATGACAGTTGCAGTTGTACCTCGCCAGAGATTACATTACGTGACTATCAGTCCTCTAACAAGTTAGGATGTATGGCATCTTTGTTACAACGGCATCCCCCTTTCTCCTATATTATAATTTTTTTATATATAGTTTTTGATCAGACTTTGATGTCACAACTTCACTTCCAATGTCAATATCAGTTGTGTGACAGCTAATTTTTAACTTCAAATCGAAAGCTAGTTACTAATATCCAATGTTTTAGACACTATTCAGTACTATTTTGTAATATTGTGACAAATACAGGAAATGACTGGAAGTATGCTGTAATATTATGTTATAATATGAAATTTGACTACAAATATACAGGGTGTTAATGAAGTTATGTCAAATATTTTTGCCACATGTCCGTTATGTCAAAATGGGTAAGTACACGAATTTAAATTCAAATTATTATTAAATGTACTCTCGAAAAACAGCACAGCAATCCCTACAACAATGTATTACAAAGAAACCTACAAACGCGTAAAAAGTGTTTCATAATTATTTGTAAGTACTCACCGCGTTAAAATACATGTATTTCAGCAGTTCCAAAACAGTTTTGAACATATTCTTAATTAGCTTTCTTCTCTATGACCTTAAACTTCCGATACAAATTTNTGTTTTTTTTATATTGTCGTACTTCATTTTTAAAGAATTTATGTCCCTATGTCCACCACCAATATTCATACTATTAAAAGCCGTGCTTACTCTTAACCATGCATTATTCTTTTCTTTAAGGGTTGCACCATCAGTTTTTTTGTTCTCAATTGTTTTCAGCTCTGCTGCCAATAATTTCATAAGGAGACCGATTTCATTTTAAGTAAAGTTTGTTCTCCTTTTTTTCTTGTTATCCATTTTATAGCTCAACACACACCGCAAAAGTAATTAAAAAATCGTAGATTTGACAAGGAATGTATGACACATGACATGCATCATAACATAAAATTTAAAATTTGTGTACGACGTACGTCTTTCCTACTATCCTAATTCAAACCCAGTTTACCTAACCTAGTGTTTGAAAAAACTGTAAAGTACCCAATATCCTTTAAACTTCAGTTAGTTTACTAGGATTAATTTATAGATCGATTAGTTAACGGTGTATTTAATCTAGACTGAAAGTACCGGCCCTTAGAGTCCACTGTAAAACCTGACCTGGCATCATGCGACCGTCACGACGGCTGTGATAAAAACGGACAAATACTTGAAAGGAAAGGAATAAATAGAATTTTATATCAGCAAATTCTACTGATTTTGCCGCTACTGTTGTTATTACTTAATAAAATTAATTTGTGGTTTTAAATAATAAAATAATTTAACATACCTGATGTTACAACTATTCAAAATTTTGTCCACCGACGAGTAAACAGATTTGGGTCCGTTTTACTCAGTTTCTACTAACACAAATGCTGTCTTGTTTCACAATAATACAAATGTTTTCTTGCTTAACTACTAAAAAACTATTGTAAACACTATGGCAACGATGATTGTAAAATCGGATTTCAGTATTCGGAGTGGCTGAGGCCACGTGACTCTTACGCGTATTACGAATGACGCTAGAGACTACAGTTGTCCTATGTAATGGTTGAAAGTACTACAATTTCAATAATTTTTTTTCTCGGAAATTATAAGGATTTTACAATTTGTTTTTACAATATTGACTCCATAACTAATCTGATCTCATCTATTCCTAAATTTTTTTGGATAAGTTGTGAATCACCCTGTATGTATGTTGTTGAGCTTTCACTTATTAATTTGTTATTATTTTATAAATTTGTCTGTATCTGTTTTGTTTAGTAATATGTTCATTAGATTTTGCTCATCTCTGAGATTTATTAATAACAATTTTTCAGTCTGGTTTTCAAACGACACGATCGTTTAGAACCGACTTCCTTACATTAGTGTTCTCTAAGCTCTGAGCTGTTTATCATCGATTATGTACAGTTATGTAAGGAACACTAGTAATTAAGTTAAACGATAATGAAGACATATCTGTTACACGAGCGTACAATAAGCAATGAGGATTCAGTTGCTTACGCTACTACATGACAGTTGCAGTTGTACCTCGCCAGAGATTACATTACGTGACTATCAGTCCTCTAACAAGTTAGGATGTATGGCATCTTTGTTACAACGGCATCCCCCTTTCTCCTATATTATAATTTTTTTATATATAGTTTTTGATCAGACTTTGATGTCACAACTTCACTTCCAATGTCAATATCAGTTGTGTGACAGCTAATTTTTAACTTCAAATCGAAAGCTAGTTACTAATATCCAATGTTTTAGACACTATTCAGTACTATTTTGTAATATTGTGACAAATACAGGAAATGACTGGAAGTATGCTGTAATATTATGTTATAATATGAAATTTGACTACAAATATACAGGGTGTTAATGAAGTTATGTCAAATATTTTTGCCACATGTCCGTTATGTCAAAATGGGTAAGTACACGAATTTAAATTCAAATTATTATTAAATGTACTCTCGAAAAACAGCACGGCAATCCCTACAACAATGTATTACAAAGAAACCTACAAACGCGTAAAAAGTGTTTCATAATTATTTGTAAGTACTCACCGCGTTAAAATACATGTATTTCAGCAGTTCCAAAACAGTTTTGAACATATTCTTAATTAGCTTTCTTCTCTATGACCTTAAACTTCCGATACAAATTTGTGAGATCAGTTAACTCAGTTTTTGGTCCTTTTTCACCCTTTTATAATTTTGACATAAGTTTATTAACTGTATAAAGGAAAAATAAAAACAGAAACCTAATATATCATTTATTTAGACTATCCGAAGGACATAGATAAAATTAAATTTTTATGTACATATTTGTAAGGAAGTTTATCATTAATTTACCGCAATATTAATACTAATCTACAATTACCTACCTTTATTCCAAGAGAAAACAGTTATAACAGTTAATTATTTTGGCAATATTACTTTTAGTCCAGGAAAATTAGCATTTCACCTCGGAATTGGATAAAGAAGGTTCGATTTTGATGAGACAAAGTGCGTTCTCTTCGTAATTGCATGTAGGTCAAAGTCTACAACGTCTCATGCGGCGCTAATTTGTTTATTTATTAATAATCAATTATTATTAACAAATTAGCGTTCGGATATTACGTGGGTTGGAAAAGGCCAATTTTGATGCGGTAGAGCCCATTCTTCTTCTGATTAGTTGTACCTAATCAAGATTGGCCGTTTCCACCCCACGTAATATCCGAAATACGATTATTTGTTAATAATAATTGATTATTTATAAATAAACAAATTAGCGCCGCATGAGACGTTGTAGACTTTGATGTACATGCAGTTACGAAGAGAACGCACTTTGTCCCATCAAAATCGAACCTTCTTTATGCGATTGCGAGGTTCGGCCCTATTTTCGTCTAATTTTCCTGGACTATTTGCATTTATTTACATATACCTTTATTTTATTTAAAATGTAATACAATTAATATCTATTTACCTATTTTAGCCCATTTATGTGCTACACAATTATTCTTAATTAAACTATATTTTGTATATTTTTCTAATATTATTTTTATATTTTCCTAGATTTCCAAAGGATGTGGACATACTTAACGGCCGTTAGAAAAGCAGGAAAAAATTTGCTCGAATTTGCTTCATTCATTCAGAAATTTTTTATTGATATTAAAAATAGCACCCATAAATTAACAAAAAAAGCAAAATTCTGACGTTAAATTTACCAGAAGCAGTCAGTAACTATAAACAAATTATAGATAGCTATTTTAAAATTTATGGACCATCGAACTTATGTTTTTGCAAGTGTTTCTATTTTAGGTAACTGTACGAGCCATTAACCTAAGTGAAAAAGAAGTGAAGCTAAAATACTTTTAGTTGAATAGACTTCAAAAATGCAATTTCTACGCCTGCTATAATTTTAGTAGTGACTAATTTTTAAAAGATTGTATTGGCGATTTTATTATCGTATTAAATGAAGTTACAATATTTTAAGATCAGTAAAAATATTAAATTATAGTTATGTTTAATTTTATATGAAGCATAAAATATGAGAAATTACTTTCAAAATTTTAAACTTAAATTTATTATTACCTATCTGATGTATGAAATTTTAGTCAATTTAAAGATATTCAAACTACATCGAACACTCCATTTCCTCGTATTTTCTTGTCACTATTATTAGTTTCGACTGTCTAGCTGACGCGTTCTGTCTGTCTGGTCTGTGATTGGTACTTAAGTAACCAATTTCACTAATCGCTTAGTATAAAGGACATCTTTTGTTACAAACTCTAGTTCAAAATTACTCAACATTACTGACCTTTACACAAGGCGTTAAAAAATATGTAAGGGGGAGGGGCTGCGCAAATGGAACCCACTGTATTAAAACTGTTCATCTCAGGTCAAGGTTACTAGATGTCAATTTTAGTAATTTTTTTGGCTATTGTGGCTATTCTAAATTAAAAATATATCTTGTAGTTTAATTTAACACCAAGTGCGTGCAGGCAAACGACGTATAACACAGTCGCACTGGGTGACTGGGCAATAAATCTCAGTTGTTCACAAATTGCCTAGCAATGCAGTGCAGCAATGCGGCATTTGGTGCGATTCAGGTAATTTTAATTTATTATAGGCACCTTCTATTAATCATTCATATTACAATTGCGAAAGGGAAAAATAAGAGGGATATTTTGTTTACTAATACTGTTACAGCATCGCATTTTGGAGACCTTTCGAAATGAAACAAAACGAAATTTACCATCATCAATTGTTTGAGAACATAAATAATTAAAATATGTTGTTGGCCAAATGATTATATAATAGAAATTTTCTACACATTAAATACACATGATTATAATTTTTACTTTTAACAGAAGACTATTTTCGGGACGCCTATGAAACTTATCAAATTTTATTGCTAGGCGTTTATATACATGTTCAACTAACTTCGGAAAAACTACACAAATATTTTCACTATGTTGATGCAAATTTGAATATACATAGAATATTTTTAAATCCAGTTCTTTAATACTTGGAATTTTTTAATGAGTTTTATTAGCCATTATATCTTCAATAAAAAAAGAATCTACTTGTAATTAATGCGCGCAACAAAAATTGTAAGAAAGTTATACTAAAAAAACGGCTTCAAAAACAACTTTTCGGATGCTTGATGTTGTTCATTTGGTCTGGATTTTCATTACATTCCATATTGCTTTCTCAAAAGTTTTCCGTTAGATCCTTACTTCTGAATGAGACGGGAAGTTTACAAACAAATCAGTAGTAGCCTTAGGACCTATTAAAACTTCGTTTATCAATTAACCGTCGTTGAAAGAAATAAAAAGGCTTTTTGGCCACCATTCAAGTTCATTTCATTTCTGCGACTTTATTTAGATCCAATAAATATTATAAAAAGAATGAGGTTGAAAATTAAAATGACTAAAGAATATATTTTAAAATTTTAATTGAAATATGGATTTAATACTTTTTACAATTTTACACTTCCTTATATACCTATTTCTTTATAAAGGGTGTCTCAAAAGTCAGCCAAAAAGTAATTTTAACACAGGTTTTTAAATAAAAATAGTACATTATTTATTCATTTATAAAGTGTACAGTAGGGTGACCCAAAAAAACGAATATTTTTTTTCGTGTCTGAAAATATATTAATCATGTTTTAAGAGCCCCCTCAAAAAATCAGCTCAAAATATCTATTTATGATATACGTATTAAAAGTAAGATTTTATTTTGTGAGTGAAGATGATTAAAAACGAGCGTAGCGAGTTTTTTAACTTCACGAACAAAATAAAATCACTTTTAACACGTATATCATACACTATTTTTTCTACAAAACTGTTAAAAGTGGGCTTTTTAATTGTCATTTTTGACGTTAAAAATGTCATTTTTTGACACGCGTGTTAAAAGTAAGTTACTTTTAACAGTTTTGTAGAACAAATATTTTTTTAGAGATCGTTCAAGATTTTTAAAAATTTCAAAAATTGTCAAAAATAGATTTTAAAACAAATTTTTTCTCGTTATTTTATCATTTTCTAGGTTGAAAAAAATCTCGATTCTGAAAATTTCAAATCGATATTTTAATTTCTAAAGGTCACTCATAATTATTTTAACTTTAAAAGTAGTGTACCTAAAATGTTTTCGAGCGACCTCTAAAAATAAATATCAACGAACTAATAATAGTTTTTATTGAATTTGATGAACAAAAGAATAGAAATAAACCACGAGACACAAAAAAATTCTCGACGCAAAATTTACTACCGCACTGTGAGTATCAAATACATATTTATAATTTTTTAATTTTTTAAAATTCAAGTGTCTCGAGATTTATTTCTATTTTTTTGTTCAACAAATTCAATAAAAAAATTGTTAGTTCGTTGATATTTATTTTTAGAGGTCGCTCGAAATCATAGGTACACTACTTTGAAAGTTAAAATAATTATGAGTGACTTTCAGAAATTAAAATATCGAATTGAAATTTTCAGAATAGGGCTTTTTTTCAACCTAGAAAATGATAAAATAACGAGAAAAAAATTGAAACAAAATTCAATTTTTGTCGATTTTGGAAATTTTTAAAAATCTTGAGCAACCATTTTTTGAGGGGCTCTTAAAACACGATAACGTAACATATTCTCACAAGAGACACGTAAAAAAATATTCGTTTTTTTTTGGGCCACCCTAGGGTACAGTATAGGGTAGTTGCCAGATCTTATTTTTAAAATAATGCTCAATAATGAAAATGAGTTTTTCTTTCGTGTAGCGCTGTCTTTTTTTGTTGTTGGCAACACTATACCGCACAAATGGCCCAAAATTCCAATCTCGCGTGAATTTTGGGACACCGGATATTAACACTTGATTTTTATTTTATAGTTATCCTTACTTTCTAGCAAAGTCTTTATAAATAAATGGAACGTTATTTATTTAATTAAAAAGCGTCTAATAATCATTATAACACCATACCAGTGTATAAAATCAATACCATATATTAATTTCTTGTTTGAGGACCACTAAAAACTTCTACAAACTTTTCACACAAACTTTAAAAAGTTAGGAGAAACTTTATAACGGGAAAATATTGTCTCTTGGTGTACTGTGTGAAGAAGACGTAAAATTGAAGTTTGCCCAAAAGCAAAGTATCTTTATCTTTTAAAATATAGGAAAGATGTTACCAGACGTTCAGAAAGAATTACAAACAGGAACATGTTATAAAAGTACTTGCAACAAATAATATTGTGAGGAAATAAAATGAAAACATTCAAACATAAATCTTTTAAATTTAAATACTTTATTATCAAATAAAACCAGTTGATAAAATATTCCCATTTTGCTACACCAGAAAATTTCTTGCGCAACGAATGAAAATTTGTACAACATTGTATGAGATTTTGTAGTATAATTTTTACTAAAATATTCAAATAGGTAGGTACACAACGTTGTACAGTTCTGTGCATTTCAGTTACATTATTTGGAGAATATAATGATACAGTTTATAGACTTAAGTTCACTAGTTTTCTAATAGCTTTTTAATAATTTTGTGACGATCTTGATCACATCTGTATTCTTTTGTCCATTAATTACTTGAAATCATTCTACATTATAAAAATGTCATAAAAAATTACACACTAGACCACTGATTATTTTGACGCCCATACTAAGTAATGCAAAATTACCATGTATGGGTAAAGTTACATTAAACACGTAAATTTACACTTTTTCTGAAATTCAGATATAAATTTGTAAATCCATATACATATATACCTGTATTTATGACGCCAAAGTGTAATTTTATTAGGAAACAGGGAAACTGTACAGTAGCAGAAAGGAACAATACATTGGAACATTTCAACAAAGAATATTTTTTTTGTCTTAGTATGGTATTTATTGTTTATTGTTTTAACAATCTCAGTTACTAAACAAGACAAAGTGGCTATGTCACTATAATGTCAAACTTTATATACATCGCGGTAGCTAGATCGATAAATTGTTGTTGCCTACTGGCACTCTCATTAATTTTAGGTACATTAAACACTTGCACCTACCTATAAAAATTTGGCTTATCTCTAATTAATAATCAAGTTATGATTTATGGATACTTGTAATTTTTCTCACATATATAAATATTTAGACTTAGCTTATTAAATCTAAACGGAAACATCCCATAATTCGGCAAAAAAGTATTTTTACTTTGCTTTAAAGGCTCTAGGCTATTACAAATTAACATAAAAAATTTTGCTCAGGTATCTAATAACAAATATATAATATTTGTTATTAGATACCTGAGCAAAATTTTTTATATTAATTTGTAGTAGCCTAGAGCCTTCAAAGCAAAGTAAAAATACTTTTTTGCCGAATTATGGGATGTTTCCGGTATTACTACATTGATTTTATATCTTGTAACTGAGCATTTGCCTGTTGGATATGTAGTGAAATAAATAAATAAATATAGGCGTGTTAAAAGAATGACTCCATAGTAAGCAGTAATTTATAATTGTCTAAATTAGAAATATGTTGTAATCATATATTTTACCGAATTGTATAAAAAAACATGCAACATATAGATATCATTACGGTTGTTAACTACACAATTTCGAACGAATGTATTATAATAGGGGCAAATTTGCGCAATCAGGAGACCAACATTATGCCTCTAAAAAATCAAGGCTAACATGATTAGTTTTCGAAATATTAGAAAAAAAAACGAAATTTTGGAAATCCGTTTTTGTTTCATTTCAGCCTTGTTTGAGGTGATATTGAAAAAATAAGAAAACTTTCTCATGGCTACTTTTTGCCCTCTATCGAATGGCATAATCAATTTTTATATGTAACGTTTCGTCTGTCCAGGACCATCATCAGCTTCATTTTTTTAAATACGACCCAGGAAATTTTATTACATTTTTTGCAAGCCTTCATGACCCCAAAGAACTGTACTGCCTCAGCCCGAACCAGATTCAGACGATTTGTCTCGAAAAATTCATCTTCCCCAAAATAAGTTCCGTGAAGACTTTGCCAACGAAAATACCCTCTTGGTTCAGCTCGGTATAATTAACAGTTTAGGAAATATTTGTGATTTTATATCAGTACACATCGAGCGGCGCCTCCATCATTTTTTGTTTTTTATTTTTAATTGGACATAATTACTATGTTAGAACCGTACATATTTTTAAAATAAGAGCCTAGAAAATCCTGCTGTCTGCTAATGTAATTTTCACCAACAAAATTTGACAAACACACTTTACACATAACACAAAATAGAAAAACAAAACAATAATAAGTCAAAGTAAATTAAAAAAATAATTTAAGAGAAAGAAAACTATCAAAATACATTTTCAATATGGGCGCACTTTCCACCTCCATAAACTTCCTAAGTCTACGAATATTATTTGTTTGTACACGAAAAAGCATTTCTGGGATATGCCTTATATTATCACAACGGAAATTAATTATTTGCAGGAATTTATCTCTTGTCTGTACTGGGGTTGCGTATACTAAACTTTACAAGCATGCCGATGGAAGAAGTCCATCGGGTTAAAATCTGGAGAACGTGGTGGCCAGGAAATTGGGCCTCCTCTCCCAATACATTTATTATTAAACACAATGGATAAATAATTTCGTACATCAATATTGAAATAGGGTGAATATGCACTGTAACATAAAATCACAAATATTTCTTAAACTGTTAATTTTACCGAGTTGAATCAAGAGGGTATTATCGTTAGCAAATTCTTCAGGGAACATATTTTTTTATACAGGCAGATTGCGATCGTCATCCATGCAAAAAATCTGGGTTGTTAACCACTGGGCATAGTCCGTCCCTGGCATTCTGGGTATAATGAAGTTTCACTTACAACATCAAAAACAAGCTGTACGCATATATTATCGATCTCCAAATTTGCATCATGCTGATGTTAATGGTTTAGAGACTGTAAAAAAATAACTTTTTAATTTTCACTTTTGAGGGCCCGTAACTTGTTAACGAAGATCCGTATGAAAATTTATATGAAGAACTGATACTATTTTGACCTCATCTATCTGTACTCGACGAGACACACCCTGTATATGTTGCGTTTGTTATATGTGATACCTAAAGCTAATACTTAGCGAAAAAATATAAATTAGGTTAGGTTAGGTTAGGAGATGATTGATTATCTATCTAGATAAGTTAATCACCTTTTATTTCGACAATTTAATCTAGATAAAATAACATACTACACGATCATTGTGAGACAAGCTGACACATATTATATTACTCTATTTAGGTATTCTTCTGATTTTTCTTACGGTTTATCATCAAAAAGAATTTACCCTGCGGCAAATTGCATCGTTTCAGCTACAAACTTATACCCCGGCTTAGATACACGAAATCACGCGGCTCTAATTCGAGAATTGACACCCCTGCAAGTGGGGCCGAAATGTTACGATGACGACGTGTCCGGCATTTGGGAAATTGTATAACCCACTTTAATACCGGTCGTCGTAGGATACACCATAAATTTGTTAAATATCGAGACGTAAACCCCGAAATGTCCGGCGAAATGTTCAATTTTGTACTCATGTTAATCTTATCTGGCTGCAGGAGTTCATTTAATGAAAGGAGTACGATATATTTAGGCTTAAGGAAAATGCAAGGGTTGTAAGAGGGATTTCATTAAAGGCAGGCGGAAGAACTAATTAGAAAAAGGCGGATTTGTGTAATACTGTTTTGTTTAATGGTATTATTGTACGGGGTAAAATACTTAAAGTTTACGGAATATATTTGTTTTCGTAAAAACATGTTCGATAAATAGTCCAGTTGGTAGAGGTTCGGAATGTGTCAAACCTTGATAACCCGGAAATAACTACACAGGTCTACTTTAAATGATGAGTACAATAACAGGCTATAACTTTTACTTTAACTTTAAGTAAACAATTGTTTAAATTTACTGTTGCATATTTCTAATAGTATACAAGCGCCGAAGAGCGGAGCTCGCTCTCGAAAATTAAATGTTAAAGGTTTACCCCACACGTACGATTTTGTTTTATGATAATATGTTGAATAATGTACCACTACGGCTAACAGGCGCAAAATGTTAAGTAGCTTAGGATCTAAACGATGAAAATTTATTTATTTTTTTTTAACTGTAGGTAATTGTGCTGGTTAATCTACCGTGATGGAATATTTTATAAATATACATATATATTTTTCCAAAAATTAAAAAAAAACGGTGACGTATAAAACTAGGGTGACGTATAAAAGTTTACCAAAACTGCAAAAATGAAGATACTTGAATTTTGCAAATTGCTTTTGGTTTCTGCATATTTACACTATGTGTTTTTGTTTATAATTGACATTTTTACAGCAACTTAAAGAAATTGGCGTTTTATACCGTTTTTTCAATCTCACAGCTTTGTTATTGCAAATTTCGTAATCGGACCACCGCCATTTTGTAGCTATTTTTATTACGAACAAAATCATGTCCTAAGTATTTTTTCGTACAAAGTCATCCCGCTGAGTTATTAAAAAAAAACTATTAAAAAAATTTTTTTTCACGATTAAATTGTTAATAACTTTTTTCCTAATAAAATACTTTGTCAGCAAATTAGTCTGTTATTGTACTCATCATTTAAAGTATTTCTGTGTAGTTATTTCCGAGTTATCAAGAAAATGTCACCAACAGTAACTTTTCGGCCTCTGCCGACTGGAGTAAAATTCGAATTGTTCATCCCAAGAAACCCCCGAATACGGTATTTCACGAAATTAACTCGAAATATATTAGAGAAAATGTTATTTATTTTTTCAAATTTGACAAGCTGTAACTCCGTTATTATCAACTTTTGGACTGACTAGGGCAACTTCAATTAAATCAACTTATTTTTATTTATTTATTTATTAAACATTTTTTGTATCTACAGATATAACCTAAATGATACAATTAATGGAAGAATACAGTAATGTAAAGTACGAAAGATAACAAATGCATAAATAACTGAAACACAAAACATTAATTGTAAGACACGTAATAAAAAATATTATAATCGATTAAAAACACAGAGAATAAAACTAGGTTTAGAGACACCCTGCATAATTTAATAATTGATTATTTTAATTTTTATCACTTCTGGTAGAACTGGAATGAAAAATAAATAAATAAATAAATACCTAAATAATTCTTCCAATGATTGGCAGATTTATGTAATATTCAAGTTATACTGGTAATAAATTTGCGAATATATTTGTTCTTAGAAACAAAAATATCCATTTTTGAGCAACGTCTAAAGAAAAAACTTTTATTTTCCCAAATCTAACGTTAAATGACGAGTTTTGTACCACAAACGTGTCAATTGTATTCAGCGTATTCAACGAAATTATTTGAACAACTCGGAATTGGTTTTTTTAAAAAAAAATAAATTTTAAAAAACGTTATCAAATAAAGATGAGAATACCTGCGTAGATATGAAGACTAATAACTTGACAGAAATTCCTAAAAGCGTGACAATGTTGTAAAAAGTAGCAGACATTTTACTTAACTGGAAATGTTGGAAATGGTTAATTTCTGCCAAGGCAATGAAGTAATTAAGAAGTTATTCTAATTGGACTTGCTGTGTGTCAGATGCTACTTTCATTCCACTGTACGAGATCTGTTCAGGAAATAACCGAACTTTATTTTTTTAAATTTTATTATTAATTTTATACATTATTGATCCTTGTCTCCTTGAATGTACCCCCTCCTCTATTCACAAACTTTTACCAGCCGTGTTTCTATTTCTCCAAGCAGTCCTGGATAGCTTTATTTGAAATAGTGTTTAAAATCTGTGACGAATTTGGTTTGATGTCATCAATAGTCTGAAAATGGCATTTATAAACACTGATTTAATTTCGGAAATAAGAAAAAATAGCAAGGAGCGAGGTCTGGCGAGTGAGGAGGGTGGGGGAGGACAGTAATATGATTTTTGGCACAAAAACCAAGAGCTGTTGCCACACCTTTGGTCTCTTTTGGCGGATTTTTTCACATAACTGTAAACGTCTTGATAATACACACGGTTCACTGTTTCACCTTGAGTCAAGAATTCGAAATGCACAATTCCATTAAAGTCGAAAAAAAAACCACTGAACATCACGTGCTTTCTTCGGGCGTGGAGATCCTTTGATAACACAGGTCAACAAGGGTCAAGAAGCAGACACACTAATAGGCATTCCCGAAGGATTTTGGTGCGCTGAATTCGAATCTGGCCGCAGAATTGCTCTTTCACGTCAGGTTTTTGAGATATCCTAACCTAAAAGTGCAAAAAACACTGTTTTTTGTCATATTTGAGGTTATGTAGTAATGCCATCTATTCTTTTTCAAAAAAAATACATATAATTTAAAAGTACAAGGCTCCCTCTTTTGATGCCGTTGAGTTTACTCAAATATCTTTTTTTTTCGTTGAGATATCACATGTTGAAATTTCTAAGTTTATTAGTTTCTGAATATGCGAAAATCTACTAAGGATCCCTTAGACGCCAAACAGTTGATTGCCGTTCAGAAACTTCATACTCAGAAATCTTCAATACATACGAACTCAAACTCGCAAACTCCAAATTCATAAACCCACAAACCCCAAACCCACAATCCCTAAACCCACAAACCCCAATCCCACAAAACCCGAACCTACAAACTCCAAGCTTACAAACCCCAAGCCCACCAACTCCAAACCCACAAACCGTATGGGTATGAAGTTTCTGAATTGCAATCGACTGCTTGATGTCTAAGGGATCCTTAGTAAATTTTCGCATATTAAGAAACTGATAAACTTAGAAATTTCAACATGTGATATCTTAACGAAAAAAACAAAGATATTTGAGCAAACTCAACGGCATTCGAAGGAGGGAGCCTTGTACCTTTAGAGTCAATGTATTAGTTTTTTGAAAAATAATAGATGGCATTACTACATAACCTCAAATATGACGAAAACCAGTGTTTTTTGCACTTTTAGGTTAGGATATTTCAAAAACCTGATGTGATATATCTTCATTAGCACGTAATTAAAAAAATTCGGTTATTTCCTGAACAGACCTCAGTTAAGAATTTAAATTTATACCACTCCTGAATGTAACTAATAGCATTTTATTCTTAATGAATATTTATCGCCGCTAAAGCTTACAGGGTATTGTACGGGAAAACAGACACTGCATTTAGGAATTGACTGTCGTGGAAGACACCGAAGATATAGTTATTTGTTTGACGGACATAGAAATTGCTTCTATTCTCATAAATAAGTAACTATATTTGTAATATTTAATAATATAGTTTAGTAAAAAAGAGGTACATGAATATTTTTAAGAGATATTCAGAGGAGAAAGAAGATACAGGTCACTGATCTAACTGTAGATGAAATAACATCGGCTGATGGAATTACTTATGACGAATGTATACAGCGTACAAAAATAATCACTTATGACAATCAGAAAAGAAATAGGTAATTCTTTGCATGAAAGTAATGGATGTTTTTCCTGTTTTTAAGATACTTCTATTTTAAAATTTTGACATCTCCACATAGTAAATTCCGCCTTAAAAATTAGGCTTAAATGCAAAAACCGAAACGTCCATATAGATTTTGTTTACAAAAACCGACACGTCCATGTCAACCAACAAGAAGCCTAGACATTGTCATATGTTTTTCCCATTATATGACATGCTGTTTTGTTTTCATTACAGCGTAGAATATAGGTTTATTGGTCAAATTGAAAATATCATTAAAAAGACACCTGAAATTACAAGTCCAGAGCAGTATATCCAAATTTTAGAAAAATATAGGGGGACTGTCTACAAACTTGGAGTAGATGTACCAATACTGGACTGGAGAACGGAAATTCATAGGGTCATGAAGCAACCCGCTCAATGGCATTTCAAATTTCAGATGTCTAAGCGAATAATAATGTCAAAGACATAAAATAATAGCATTTTAGTAAGGGGTGAAATTTTTTATAAGAACGACACTGGGACCGATCAAATTTTATTAAAAAGAAGAAAGAAATTAAGGATAATTCCAAGTATAGCTGATATTGGCGTATCTATTAAAAGAGACAAGCAAACCAACATAAATAAATTACTTGAAAAACATTTTGGAAAAGATTGGCAAGATGAGGAAAGCCTTTCATTTTTCAAAAATGCTTTTGAAAAATCCACACCAGTGGAAAATACCCGCCTAATTGTATCGCAAATTTCAGTAGGAGCTGAAAAGGATTCTCAAAACCCAGAAAATTTTTGTTTGGAAGAAAATTTCAATTTTGATGTTTAATGTAACTTTTTCTTCAATAAATAACGTTCAGTCTATATTTACTATTTTTTTTAACATTTCAGAACTAGAATTTTAGTTCAAAACACGACATGTCACTCAAGTTAACATGCAAATCCCGACATGTTCAAAATTGGACCTCAAATAATTATTAAATGGGTGGTCATGGATTTTTTTAAAACATATTCTTGGTTTGTAACAAATCTACTGAAACTAATGCCATAATTCGTTTATTTATAACATAAACGATAAAAACTAGACCAGTTTTTTGTCATGTCTCTAAAATTTGTTTCAATGGACTTGTCGGGTTTTGAATTTAGGTGCCTGATATGATATACCTAGTGTATATTTCCGAATACTCTAAATTCTCTAAAAACTGATTGTGAGTTAAATCAAATTAATAAATAATAATAGACCTGTAGCAACTAAATTCGAAGAATGAGCTGTAGATTTAAAAAAAACTAATTTCAGAGAAAAGGGCATATTTATTAGTTGTAAATAAACATAAAATAAATTTATGTTAACAAGGTGTCCCGCATAAGAACCGATACTGGGCAGGTGCATGTAGGGGTGTCCAAAATATAGTAATTTAACCAAAGTGGGGCTCTAAATTTCGAAAAAAATTAATATCTCTGCAACACTTTACCGCAGAAGAACCAAATTTGGTACATGATTTAGGTTTATTACTGGTCTTCTTTGACTATGATTTAAAGTTAATTGAAGCACTACAATGTGTTCATTGGGGATGACCCACCCCTGAAATTGTACCGAACTTTTTTTTCATTGACCGAATTGAAAAATAATAATATTAGTTCACAGCAGAATTTAATTATAAATATTTTTTTACTCTTGTTAAATTTTAAAAAACTTTATGGTATTCAAGAAAAACCATATTATCTGAAACAAGATTTTAACAGTGTTTATTGGAAAATAAACGAAAAGTCAGTAGTAGGCAATGAATTTATCTTCCAAACTTATCAGTTAGTAATAAAATTATTTTATTTCAACAATTGCCTCTGATTGTTGTTGAAAAAATATCAATTATTATTTTTATTATTTATTTGTGTTTTTCACTTGTTTTCTTTTTGTAGAATTAGGAAAGAAGTGAAGTAAATTTTATTTGGCCAATTGTCAAATTTGAAATATAGAGCCTGCTACTTTTTGATTATTTTCTAATGAACACTGTTAAAAACTTGTCAGTTAATACGGTTTTTCTTGAAAACCATAAAGTTTTTTAAAATTTAACAAGAAAAAAAATTTAAATTAAATTCTGCTGTGTATTAATATTATTATTTTTCAATTCGGTCCATGAAAAAAAAGTTCGGTACAATTTTAGGGGTCATCCCCAATGAACACCTTGTACTGATTCAATTAACTTTAAATCATAGTCAAAGAAGACTAGTAATAAACCTAAATCATGTACCAAATTTAGTTCTTCTGCGGTAAAGTGTTGCATAGATATTAATTTTTTTCGAAATTTAGGGCCCCACTTTGCGCGGTGCAACTTTGTATATATGTTAGTTTGGTTAAACTACAATATTTTGGACACCCCTACACGCACCTGCCCTGTGTCGGTTCTTATGCGGGACACTCTGTATATTTCATAAAACCTCTACCGAATTTCTGCAACCTTTTTCGTGATGCCTCAGAGGGTTGCACCCATACTTTGAGAATCACTGCTCTAGACTGTTCTTGTAGGTAAATTTGCTATCAATCACCCTTAATTTGACTCCTAATGAAGTTCAGTAAGTCTAACTGTAATTTCTCACCGCAGAGTAAAATAATAAATAAAATAGAGGCATAATATCCATCTTACTATATAAACAAAAATTTATATATTCCCGCATCGGTCTTTTTGATAAAAATCTAAGTGTGAGGCGGTGTACCTTAGCTATTAACGAGGCGATACATCTATTATAATATGCCTTGCCTCCGACAGGATTCAAAACCCACCTACACACACACACACACGCACCATATATATCATATGATAACTAGATCGCGCTTGGGGAACTCATCAAGGCTGGAAGTGACAGTTTTGACGTTTGTCCCGATCAATGTTGCCGGAATTAGTGATTTTTCGATACATTTGTTTTACTTAAATTTTCAAACTGACAAGATGTATTATTTTTTAATAAAAGTTTGTCTGCTTTTCACGAGGGCTGTTCCATGAGAAAGTGCGCAAACTTTAACTTGTAATGTAGGAATAAGTAAAAAAATGTATACAGGGTAGGAAAGTACCGATGGTCTATCTGAAGTTACGTGAGATCGATAAAGTAAGCCATAGAAATCCATGCGATAGAGAAGGATGGCTTAAATGAAGGCTTCTCTTTGTCACCACCTGTTTCGCCCTTCCACAAATAAGATCCACTTCTTATTTGTGGAAGGGCGAAATGGGCGTTGACTATTAGCCGCCTTCATTATAGCCATCCTTGTCTATCACATGGATTTCTATGGCTTACTTTATCGTTCTCACGTAACTTCTGAAAGACCATCGGTACTTTCCTACACTGTATATACAGCTAAAAGATTAGTCGAAAAAGAACATAGAATATGAAAACAATTTTACCAACCCTTAAAATTTTAAAGGCCTCTGAATTTAAAAGGAATCGTTAGAGAATAAACTTATAGTTTGAAGGATAATTTTTGTCAAAGTGTATACTATCATGTTTTGAATATATTTGTAACGGTGTTTTTGATATAATTATTTATAACTAGACCATTATGAAGGCATAGTATTGTTTAAAATGTTCAAAATGTTCTTTAGAATTCGAGGTGTGAGAGCATTGTGGATGATCATAGTGAATAATCAAATTTAGGCACTAAAAAAATTGAGCATTAGTTTGACAATTTAATAACAAAATATAGTCATGGATTGGTTGGGTTGCTACGGCGAATTGCTTTTAAGGGCATCATAATATAACTGCAAGTAATATAATTATGCTTTCCTCTATCATTTAATACCTTACCAGTAACATCTGGAGTCAGAATATCTTCAGAATTCCAGAAGCAATTAAAATTAACTGTAGTTTCAGTAACACTTTTCCTAATAGTCCTCTATTGGTTATAATGACTTCAAGATTCGTATTGAATAAAACGGTAACGGTGAAATTTAATTTAATTTACAAGAGAAGCGTTAGAAGTTACGTATAACACTTTTCATTTAATGGTTTTAGTATTTTGGAATTAGACGTTAAAGTATACATAATTCTTAATTGTCCTTGAAAATTTTGCCTTCTGTTGTAAAATTTAAATTTAATTTTATACTTCAGTGTGCCGTTAACAGTATAGACGGAAGCATTACGAAAAGAGGAACAAATTTTAATCGATATTACCAAATCATAAAAAATTATTTTTAAAAAGATTTTCGATAGAGTTTAATTTAAAACATTAATTTTTATTTACAATTTAAATAACAATAACTAGTCTTCTCGAATTTTCAGATAGTTCTTAAATAAACTTAGTAAATTAAGTATATCGACAATCAACTTTTTTCCAAGGGACACCACATTTATTTTCTAAACTTTTTGCATTCATTCTCTTTTCATTCTCTTTAATTAATAGGCGAGCGGTTCACCCCTAAAAAGATGCTTCTAAATGAAGGTAACCGATAAAATTTTTTTAAAACAAAAACTTACAGCATGAAACTTTTTTATTTTATAAAGTGTATTTTTCTGCTAATTTACATATTCTTTTTATATTTTTAGGCATGGCCAGTCAATTGTTATAAACAAAAAAGTTAAAAAAAAAAAATTACTCGCCGAATGGCTTTGAAAATTGACTAGTTTTTAATTGTAAAATGGACCAAAATAAACACTTTTTGTCTTTGACAAAAATTAGAAAAATGCTTCGGAATTTTTTTCTCAAAAACTACTGAACAGATTTTAATTCTAAAAAATGCTTAATAATCGCCAGATTTTCTACTTTAAGATATATTTTTTTGGTATGGGTCAATCATTTTATTGAAGGTCTAAAGCGAGTAAAAAAAGTCTTTTAAAGAAAATTATGATAACACTTCAAATTTAAATTTTCTTTTTACAATATCTTGGATTAGATTATATTTACAATAAACATTATTATAATTTTTTTAATGGGCCAATAAAAAGTAAAAATATTTTAATAATGCATGCTATCAGTGGCTGTGATACGACATGTTCGATATCTAATACTGGAAAAAAGACTGCTTTAAAGGCTTAGCTACAGGCTAAGGCTCTTAGAAAGTTGTCGGTCTTGAAAAACATTTTTTAAGATAAAACTGTCTAAACATATGTCTATGGAATTTTATATCGACGGGTTTTTGTTGTAACCAAATATATAGTCTTTTGTTTTTCCTCACATTTCCTTTCTTGGCACAGATTTTGAGAAAATGCTGATATCTTTTGAACAAGTATTTCAGAGTATTCTAAAACAATTAAAATTCACCCTTTTGCTAAATTTGATATTAAATTAAATATGTTTTACGATTTAGGACAATTTACCTCATATAAAAAGTTAGAGTCTACTGAAATATACTGTATTTACTTTTGAATGTAAACTTTGGAGTACTAGCCAGGATCCGACACTGGTTACTGAATTGCATGGTCCCTAGGATGACGTTCGATCACTCTCGGCTCTGGGGTTCAATAGCGAGGTTCCCACCTGATTCGGGAAATTTGGACTTTGGAAAACTGTCGTTCGTTGAGTGGTGAAGATTTTTGCGTCTTTCTGCACTGTTAGTGAAAGACACGCGTGGTTAGCGTCGTATAATACGGTTGATGACTTTTGTGAAAACTGCTTCATCGCATGCACTGCTTTTGGCGGCATTGAGTTTTTAGGGGGAAATTTTCAAAACTGTAGTGAAAACCTATTTTCCGCCCTGCGTTTTCCGGTCTACGTAGTAGGCGTCTGCGATGATTACAGGGTATTGGCGAGAACTGAGGCTTATAATTTTTGAAAGGGTAGCGAATTCTTTTAGAAACATGGGTGAATTTCAATACTATCTCAAAATATAAACAAGTTGTAGCCATTTTTTTTACCAAATTTGAAAAAAGGATGAGGTTGCCTCTGTTTGAAAGTGAACGCACAAATAAACAAAATTTAGTGCCATTCTTGTGTGTGTGTCTGTGCTATAGAGAAATAAAAATTCATACAGTCGCTGAAGTAAATAAGAATGTATAGAAAAATTGAATGTATTGCTATTTTTTATAAGAAAGTTTCTTATTGGCAGTAACGTGTATAATATCTCGGTACCTTACGTACAATACTTATTTACACCATAAAGGAGGCAAGTATTATTTACCAGTCGAGGACAATTTTGCGCCCGAGCGGAGCGAGAGCTGGCAATAGAGTCCGAGACTAGTAAATTATACTTAACTTCTGCGTGGTGCAAGAATACCCTTTCTATGATTCCGAATAAGATTGCACAGTTTTTGAAACTAGAACATCCTGAAACATATACAGACCATTCATTCCGAAGAACATCGGCAACATTACTGGCTAATACAGGAGTTGATGTATTAGCAATCAGGAAACATGGTGGTGGAAATCAGCCACAGTTGCAGAAAGTTATGTTGCTGACAGTTTAAGTAACAAAAACGAAATAGAAAACAGGATTCTTTACAATGACACTTCAACTCAGGTTCTAGTAGTACGTCGCATCATGCTGTTTTAATGGATCAGTCAGATAATATTGAGCCTCCGGTTACTGAAATGGAGCGATTAAATCATTTTGAGAAAAATGTGACAATTAATAAACGCGAGGGGAATAATTATCCAGATTTTATAAATGTTACTAAATGTAATAACTGTACAATTACTATAAAAATTAATTCATAATAATTCATAAAATGTAATGTTCATCAAATAGTTCTATTTATTTGTTCATAAAATATGCATTTATAACTCGAAATCGCTTTTTTCCCTAGGGAGGTAGGTTACCTCACATACCTCCCGTTGTCCTTAGCAACTTCTACGGTAAAATCCACTTACCTCCTTAAAAGCAATTTATTAATAGTCTATTTACTATAGTGGGAGCAGATAATTTATTATGCGTATCTGATGAGCTTCCTTATCAATTTACCTTGCATAGAAATGATAGCTTAAATATCTGAATTTCAAATAGCACAAGAGAAGCATCGACAAAGCCAAAGACGAGGCGATTAATCATAAGGACGGACAGTTTGGAAACAACGAAAAATAAATTGCGAAGATCTCGACAAAGAACAAACCAAAACTTAACATTATCGAAAATATTGATCACTAGAAAACTGCAATAGGCAGAAAACGAATGATTATGTAGCTTTAATTATTTAAATATAATTAACATTCAGGGAGTAAGGGCAAATAATCTAATAATATGCCTTCATGTTTTTATTGAGTAGTGAGTATTGAGAGAGAGTAAAGACATTTGTTTAACATTTAAATTCAATAGCAAGTTAAGAAGTCGCCCTTAAAAAAAGAACTATAAATAACAGTTTTGTAATTGCCGTTATGACGAAAATGGCATTGGTAGCGAACGATTACCAGTTACACAAAATGTATTGAGCCCCTAACAAGGCATCAGGTGTGGTATTTCGCACACACTATTAAAAAATGAAATGTTGGAGACTCGTTCGCCCATTAAATGTTACAAACTTTAAGCCAAACACATCTGGCAGAACAAAGCTTTTACATTTTAGGAAATAAATTATTGGTGATAAATTATAAGATGTGACTAAGTAGTCGGGCATATCGCGATATTTCTTAATGTAATTATCTAATATCGATTAAAATTGCGTACACTTATATAAACATATAACATAAATAATTATGAAAATATTTAAATATAATGTACAGTTACAAGAATTATTATAATAGTCTACAATACTAATGCTAATAAATTCCTCCTAATGGAGGATGATGAACTTTGAAATATAACTTGTTTATTTCCTTTAAAACTTCTGATAAGCCTACCCGCATAATGTAGCCCAAAAGTAGATTAAAATCGGGTGCTAAAAATGCAAATTACTTACTTTTAACCCAGTTATACTATAAATAAATCTTTAAAAACAACGTCTGTGTAAGATTTTCGGAAGAGCTTGGCTTTTTATGGATTGTATACTTAATTATTTATTAATAATACATACTTTGAATACAGGCACAAATGTATGTTCACATTTTTGTTACAAGAATACCTAACAAAGTAAAATTTGCTACAGATTTCTTTGTTAAAATATAGTATATAATATATAGAATAAGAAGAAGTTTAGACATCAGGGCCTCAAGAAATTCAAGGTATTTATCAGTTTTAGCCGATTCTGTTTATTTATGTTCTTTTTTGTTTGTGTTGATGTCCAATCGAGTGGCGCACGTGTTATTTTTCTAAAATGTTCAGTTTTTCAGTTAAGGCATCAAATATTTTTCAAATAGAACACCTTCAAATGATGTGTCCTATAAGATAGTAAAGCAATTTTTCAAGGAATAAGAATCTGATTTTTTTTTGTAATTCGTTATAACTGAGAAACTCGAAGTTATAGAAACAATATCACGTACGCTACTGGGTCCTACGTAAGAAACTCAAAATTTGGTCATTCTGTACAATTACTATTAGAAAGAATAAGACATAGTATTCAAAAATTTGAAATCCACTATGATTAGGACAGAAGTAATTAAACATTTTTGTTATCAACAAATGAGTATACAGAGTATATTTTGCCACATATCCGATATGTCAAAATGTGGTAAATACACGGATTTGTATTGAGTAAAATGTAATTTTAAAATCTGACTTACCTCAACATGGCATGGAGCCACCTTTTGAGAACTGCTGATTTTCATAGATGTTCGATGTATCTACCATTTGCTTGCACACAAGCTTCAGCGCGACGTACCCAATTCGCCTGCACGCGTTGCAACATTGCCACCTCCTCTCGAATCGTATTATTATAAGCTTTGGCGATACGATGTCGCAGTAGGTCGATGTCACGAATTTCCGTGGAAAACACAACACTTTTCACATATTCACACAAAAAGATGTCTAAAGGGGTGAGGTCCAGGAACTTTTTCACCCCTTTAAATTGTTGACATAAGTTCATTAACACCCTGTATACACATATTGGGCTGGTATACAGGGCTGTTATTTCCAAGCGCGACTGTAGCCTCAGTGAAATGTCTTTAAGATTGACATGTAAATAAAACATTGTTATGTGTTTCAAGAAAATATTGTCGTAATAAATAAAGGAACTTAAGACACAATTCAACCTCAAATGACAAAAAGATGAGATATAAATCTGTTATGATGTACAAAAATGCAATAGAAATTTCATGATATTTTTCCGCTGGGTTGGTATATGATATATTTTCTACGAAACAAAAATTATATAGATACATAAGATGTAAAAGTTGATATTTTGTTTTCAACACAGACTGTCTTATTGTCTTCTTTCCATCTAATAATAAATATTATTGTAAATAAAATAATAACAACTAAAACTTTACGTGCTACATTTGTTAAAATGATAAAATTAACAGTTGCAGGTATACCTATATAGTCCGTACGATATTTGTTAAGATAGAATTCCAAGAGAAAAATAAGAGAATAAAGTTCCGTTATCGGAACTAGTGTAACAATTTATCACGGCAGGGGCGTGCCTTGAAATTTTCCGCATTATTTTCAGAATATTGAAATATGAAAATATTATTTGTATTGTTACGCCTACAGCCCACTTGGTCGTAGACGCACGCTAGGGGGTAGTAGATGGTAGTTAAATGACGAGTTTATAATAAAACATTTATTACTAAATTTTGAAATTGGTTTGCCAAACAATTGAAACTACACTACCTACAATGGACTAGAACTACTACTTACATTATTAGCCCAACCCTGTGCATTTCGGGGGAGAGATGTCTTCTACTTCACTTCCAAAAATCGACTGTCCAAGACAGTTCAACGAGCGCGCCACCGCTTTTTTCAAAACCGCCGCGTTTGCAGGATTACCATAGGTACCGCCGTGGCTGACCCAATTTAAGTTTACCGCCCGGTCGGTGGTCCGGTGATTTCGCAATCGCCTAGTCGTCGAACTGTCTTTTTTGTTTAGTCATAAAGGACCCCGCACTTTTCTTATGTAAAAGTGGTTTCAGTTAAATTTGCTGAAATTTTTATATGTTACAGCTCTTAACCTGTCTATCAGAAGTCTCCATTGGCACAAGATCCTAAAGATCATAGTTTTCGAGTTACGTTGACTTTAGAGCAATAACTCTGTATTCGAAGGGGTAAAAATTTTATTTGATATTTTTTGTTGTTTGCGTTTGCATTACCCAAGGTGTACCACGTGGAGGTTGCAAAATCGGTCCAACACCTCTTTGGGGTGGCTTTTTTACCGTAAGGTCCCCTTGCCTCCCACCATCGGAGTGTCTTTTTTACCGTGAGTTCCCCTTGCCTCTCACTAATCTTAGTACGTCTAGATACATGTATTTTATTTTCATGGATCCAATATCACCAATTTCTATGTTATTATATCCGTTGAGACTATCATTAATATAGTTTAATATTGCAATAACTCTGTATTCGAATGGGTAAAAATGTTATTTGATATTTTTTGCCGTTTGCATTTGCATTACCCAAAGTACCTTTTTTGCCGCGGCTCAAAAACTATTTGTACGTGTGAAAATGGTTGAGTTTAGCTCTAAATCTTGATTTGATCAATGCCTGCATTAATATGCGACAGATAATATGCATAAAAGAATAATTAATAAAATATTTAATTTTTATTACAATTTACAGAAATCCAATAAGTTTTTATGCCATCAACTAGGTTAGTTGTAACGGATATCTGCAGTCGAAAGAACTACTCGCAGTTTGGGTTTGAACCTTAAATGATTTTCATGTTAGCACATACATAAGTACTATATGTCATTTTTCTCAATGACAACCGAAAAAATAATAAATCATTGTAGTTATATTAATATTGGTAATGTGACTTCACACTGAAAAACTGTAGTTGTTATGGGTACAAGTGCCATACTGTTCCATTAGAAAGAGAATTGCGTCAAAGAATTAATTATGTGACCGTAGTTCAAACTCGAGTTGAAGTCGTAAATCTCTTTAGAAGGAATGCTATATGGAACCAACTTAATGAAAATCATGCTAGAGAATTTCTTAGATTCGACCTCGATTATTTACGTAGGATAACCATTGGTGTTTACCAGGTTAGTTTAGCTCCATCTTACATTCAAGATAAGCTTGATATAGAAGGAACAGAAGTAGGTATTTCAATTCGATGAACATGTTCTAGAACCAGGTTTTCTACGGATCAGAATAATTTACTCACGTTTCCGGAATGCAGTGAAACATCAGCTGTGGGTATCTTATGCTACTGAACCAGATGAAAACGAAGAGCCCATTCTCGGATATTATTGCACTTGTAAAACTGGTGCAAGAACAATAGGTTGTTGTGCTCACGTAGCCAGGGTGTTGTGGTATTTGGGTTTTGCGCTATATCAACAAAATATACATTATCCCAGTGACGCAATATTAAACTATATTAATGATAGTCTCAACAGATATAATAACATAGAAATTGATGATATTGGATCCATGAAAATAAAATACATGCATCTAGACGTACTAAGATTAGTGAGTTAGGGGAACTCACGGTAAAAAATACACTCCGATGGTGGAAGGCAAAGGGACCTCACGGTAAAAAGGCCACCCCAAAGAGGTGTTGGACCGATTTTGCAACCTCCACGTGGTACACCTTGGGTAATGCAAAGGCAAACAACAAAAAATATCAAATACAATTTTTACCCCTTCGAATACAGAGTTATTGCTCTAAAGTCAACGTAACTCGAAAACTATGAACTTTAGGATATTGTGCCAATGGAGACTTTTGATCGACAGGTTAAGAGCTGTAACATATAAAAATTTCAGTCAATTTAACTGAAACCACTTTTACATAAGAAAAGTGCGGGGTCCTTTTTAATATAAAATAATGCCAACGAATTAATTGTATAAATGCGCGAATGAAATAATTGAAATTTACTGTTAAAATAATTATTAATTTTCTTTGAATTTGACAGTATAAAATAGATTTTTTGGATTAAAATATGTTTTTATATCTTTTATAGTTACAGTAGAGTACAAATCATAAATAAACTAAAGATAACACAATTACAAACACACTGGTACAAAAAAGGAATAAACAAAGAAGCATGTATATGTAGGTATAAGTAACCTCCTACAGTCATTAATATGATAAATGACCCCGCAGGTTCCTTAAGGAAAATGGCTTCCAGCCGATAGTTCTGAAAATTTGGATTTGAATAATTCTCGAAGTTTAGATAAAAAGTTGTCACAGGCACTAAGCTGAGAAAATTATATTTTTCGAAATATAGTCGCCGAAATGTAGGAATTATAGTACCGCGAGGTATAAATTGAAGAAAACTCATTGTAAGGTCAAATGAAGAGAAGCCGTGCAATCTGTCCAAAACACATATTTCTCAAATTGTCGGGGTTACTGAATCCGAATCAGCCATCCATTTGGGCATACAGATGCTATACAGGGTATACAGTATACAGAAGGTGCTTAGGGAAAATGATGATGAATTTCAATTGGATGAACATATACTCGTAGATGAACCAGGACTTCTAATAATACGAATTTTCTCAAGATTCCGAAATGCTGCAAGACATCAAATATTCATTAGTTATGTCAACGTGGATGAAGACTTAGATAATTATGGTGGTGATCAAGATAATGGTCCAATCCTAGTATATTATTGCACGTGCATGTTATTCAGGAGCGAGGGTAGTAGGAACTTGTGCTCATGTGGCCAGTGTTTTTTTGTTTCTAGGCTATGCCCGCCATCAACCACATGTGAAGTACCCAGATGATTCACTATTAAATACTACAATGAATGCAAATAATTAATTGATAATTGAATTACTTAATTATAATTTATGTTATACCTTTTATTTCAGACAATATTATTTTTTATCTGAAAATGATTCAATATATAGGGTGGTCGCGATGTAATGGGCCAAAATTCTTGACTAGATTTCTGACGTGAAAATATTGCGATTTAGACAAACTCACCTTATCTATTATTTCATAATAAATGCTCATATCGAGATGAAATTTTGGTGTTAGGGGTTTTCTGGGGCGGGAGATTGAAATATATCCATGGTTTGCTTGTAGCTCATAGAGAGCGCCACCTGCGCTAGGTCGAATGCGTTGAAAACGACAGAACTTTTTTATCTTTCAAAAATCTAATTCTCAGGTAGCAAATTCTGATTTTACAACTTCTTTTACACAAAAAAGCTATACTTTTTGATAGTCGCTATCTTGCACCGTTCTCGTAAAATTTGCCATTGAAAATTCCAATGTATTTGCATTCAATTACAAATCGGCAAAAATTTTCAAGTAGGCTTATGTTAAAATCCAATTTTGACATTTTCCACTTATCTTAGTGCTGTCAGTAATATTACAGTATTATTCGTGCCTTATTAAAAGTATTCTTTACTTTATGATCTAAATCGTAGTGCGAGATAACATGCCACGCCATAATTTATTTTCAAATGGAGAAATGCGCGATATGGTTTGCGTTTATGCGCAATCAGATTATGTTGGACGTCGAGCGCTTCGTCGGTATTCAGAGTTGTATCCGAATAGAAGGCAACCAAATCGGAAACTATTTCAAGAACTTTTTAATAGACTTGGAGAAACTGGTAGTTTTCGTCCTAAAAGAGACAACGCAGGGCGTACTGTTACAGTTCACCAAGAAGAAGAAATTTTAGTAAGAGTGGCAGGAAATCCAGAAGTTAGCAGCAGGCAGGTAGCTAGAGAAACCGGTGTTAGTAAAACAACAGTTCTCAAAATCTTTCACAAGGAAAATTTATATCCCTACCATTTTACACCCGTGCAAAATCTTTTAGCAGCAGACTTACCAGCTAGATTACAATTTGCTCATTTTATGCGCAATCAGCAAAACCTTGACCAGGAATTTTTGGATAATGTACTATTCACTGATGAAGCGACCTTTACTCGTCGAGGAATTTTCAATTTTAGAAACAAGCACATATGGGATAATGAAAATCCTCACGTAGTCAGTGAGCGTCACTTCCAACATGAATTTAAGATAAATGTTTGGTGCGGAATCATAGGAAATCACCTTTTGGGTCCACATGAGCTTCCTCCAAATCTAAATGGTGACTTGTATTTAGATTTCCTGCAGCACCATTTAGTTGACTACCTCGACGATTTACCACTGAATACACGGCAAAATCTATTTTTCATGCAAGATGGAGCTCCCCCTCATTATTCTGTCAGAGTACGGAACTATCTTGACCACATTTTTCCGGATCGTTGGATCGGTCGTGGGAGTCGAATATTATGGCCTCCTCGTAGTCCTGACTTTAATCCTATGGATTTTTGTTTCTGGGGCTACATGAAATCAGTTGTCTATAGAGAAACTATAAACACCCGCGAAGAGCTATGGCAGAAAATTGTAAATGCCGCCGAATCATTTCGTAACAAGAATCTCTATTTTAAAATACGGCAGTCTTTGAACAAACGCGTTAATAAATGTATTGAAGTTGGAGGCGGACATGTTGAACATTTATTGTAATATTCGATATTCAATTGTTCATCACAATTTATAATTTGAAATAAACTCTTGTTCTTTTTGACATTCGTACCTTATTTTGATTACTCGAATTACCAAAGCTAAATATCTTGAGAACGGTGCAAGATAGCGACTATCAAAAAGTATAGCTTTTTTGTGTAAAAGAAGTTGTAAAATCAGAATTTGCTACGTGAGAATTAGATTTTTGAAACATAAAAAAGTTCTGTCGTTTTCAACGCATTCGACCTAGCGCAGGTGGCGCTCTCTATGAGCTACAAGCAAACCATGGATATATTTCAATCTCTCGCCCCAGAAAACCCCTAACACCAAAATTTCATCTCGATATGAGCATTTATTATGAAATAAATAAGAAAAAACTAAAATAATATTTTGCATTAAACACCCTGTATCTCTGTAAGTATCAACTTTTGGACTAAGGTGAGTTTGTCTAAATCGCAATATTTTCACGTCAGGAATCTAGTCATGAATTTTGGCCCATTACATCGCGACCACCCTGTATATTCGTTACGATGTATAGTAAAGTTAAAAACATATGTATTCATCGACGACGTTTAATAGGTGTGTAGTACAACATTAATAAAGAATGTACTTTAGTTAAAAAGTTTTTACTTATCCATTTTTTAACCTACCCAATTAATTAGTAAACTCCAGAACCAGATTGGCCGTGGAACATCTTACAACCTATTGTCCTCTTAAGACTGATCACTGTATACTTTGCAAATGCGCAATACAATATAATAAAAAATATCCTAAAGTTCTAATAAAATATTACTTAATGTTATTATAATATGATTACATATGTTTGGACAGATTACATTTACAATGATATTACAATGACCTTCATTTGATCTTGAAGTGACCTTAAACTCATCCGCACAGCCGAATGGATGGCAGATTCGGATTGAGTGACCCCGATAACGTAAGGAACATGTGTTTGGGACAGATTGCACGGCTTCTTTTCATTAGACCTTACAAGAGGCTTCTTTAATTTATACCTCGCGCTGCTATAACTCCTAACTTTCATCGACTATATCTTGGAAAATATAATTTTCTCAGCTTGGTGCCTATGATAACTTTTTATCTACGCTTCCAGAACTATTCAAATCCAAAGTTTCAAAACTATCGGCTGAAAGCCATTTTCCATAAGGAACCTGCGGGGTCCTTTTCGAAATAATCTTTATCACTAGAACCTTCACTATCAGAAGCTGTTATAATAAAGCCTTCTACTACCACATCAACTTGAATTTCGTTTTGCAAGTAATTATCTTCAACTTTAACAAAATGTTGGCATTTCATCCAGTCTTTCACAATTTAGGTAAAGCATTTTTCTTTGCTACGTTATTTTTAACTTGAGCCCATATCATTTCAATCGGATTTAAATCAGGATGGTAGAGTGGAAGCCTCAGAGCCACATGTCTGTTTTCTTGGAGTAGACGATTTGTAAACAGTGTGTTGATTTTGAATTTAAAAAAATTGCATTTATATAAATTCATTGTTGAACAACACAAACAGAGGTCAGATTCAGAAATATATTTTTCTGTGGGCCTGTGTTATTAAGTTGTGCACAATAAATAAAACTGGTAACATTGGGTCCATATTTCAGCCAGTGTCGAATACTGTCCTGCTTGCTATCGATTTGCTTTAAATAATTCTAATTATATGGTCGGTATAAATTAAGGAAGGCAATTTATCTGAAATAGGCAGGTTTAATAAATTCTAATAAATCTTATCTTCGCCCATCATATTTTAAACTCGAATCGAATTTCTTTCGCACAGCGGTGAAGTGAAGAAATTGGTGTAAATTGCGTGCCTTAATATCACAGCCAGGTTTTATTGTAATTTGCATAAAATTTTACAGGCCGCAGAAATTTATTTTTTGTCAGGAACCGACTTTGATTTATTACTACTTCACCAAAGATGGAATCCTGTAAAAAATAAAAAGGGCTATTAAATATGCATTCTAATATACACAAGAATGTGCAACATTTTCCTGATGTAACGAAATATTTATTACTCTCTACTAATTCATTCAAAGTTATTGAGGAGTATGAGAAACATCAATAATAACCATATTGAACTTTAACTAACCTTTACACACAAACAGCTAGATTGTAGCTTATTATTTAAGGTCTATTTTATTTATGGTTTTAATTATTTGTTTTCAGTTTAATGTTCTCAAGACGTCATCATTGCTCTCGAAATGGTTCAAAGATTCCAACTTAAAATGCACCTAAACGCGAGAACTAGGACAAAATTTTCATCCCGTAAGTCTTCACATAACATGAAGGATACTTTTTCTTATACTTAATTATGTTAAATTAGAAGTCAATTTTATAGAACAAAGTGTATCTCAAACGTCTTAGATATATAGTGTTTATTTAATTAGTCCTTATATTTAAAGAAGTACAAAATTAATTCAAGCTTTATAAGGTATGAAAATGTATTTAGTAGTTCATTTTAAATTTAAATATTTAAGGATAAATATGTCACTAAACAGGAATTAGGGGCGTATTTTTGAGGTCAAAATAAGACTTTTTTCCTATAAACATAATGTTGGCATAAAACTTGGAGTACGGTTTTTTTTAGGATGATACTTTTAAATATGTCATTGCTTCTGACGCTGCTTGTAAGGGACGCCACCTATAATGGTACGAATCAATTAAATTGGCCCTCACTTTTTTGCTACCCAGTATATTGACGATTCATATTAAAGCATTTCCCTGTCGATTTTAAGCAATAAGGTATACTTGGTCGAAATCTTTCAGACCAACTGTTTCCGAGATAATGGCTGATGAAAAGTTAAATGCACACCATATTTTCAAATTTGAACTTTTTACGGTGAAAAATTTAAAAATTTATTTTCACCATCTAATCAGTATTTGAATTTTAGGTCTTTACATTTTTTTTGATAAACTAACCGTTTTCGAGAAAATCACTGCTGACTAAATGATAATATTGTCATTACAAAAATACACAGAGAGAAAAAAATAAGCAGCGTCAAAAGCAATGACATATTTTTTAGCATCCTAAAAAATCCCCGTACCCCAAATTTTATGCCAACATTCAAATCTGTTTGGAACTTATTCCCAAAAAAAAAGCTTTAACACCCTGTATATCGAAAACTAAGCATTTGTGGGCCCACGTTTATAGGAAAAAGTCTTATTTTGACTTCAAAAATACGGCCCTAAATTCCTCGTATGAATTTTGAATCGGTCTGTATATTTTGTCCTTTAAAGTATGGAGGTTTTATAAGAGATTGATTTATATATATATATTTTTAATTTTTACTGACTTCGGTTAGCTGTTTAAGGTGGCCATATCCCTGGCCGAGAAATAGTCAAATTTCTGGCGTTTTTAGGAACTAAAATCTTGAAAAATAAAACGTGTGGAATAAAAGTAAGCCCAAAAATAAAATCCTTGATGTTCTGTTTATTCATTGTTACCTACTATTTAAATTTACTCAAATAAAATAATAACTTAAAAAACGCGTTTGTAAAGCATGCCTTTGCTGTTATCCTAACCCCACATTTTAAGAATTATTTTCACGTACTTATAAATAAAAGTAAACAATTTTATATGTAGGACTAAGCAAGTATATGTTATAAGAATATTTACGTGTGAAATATATATATAAAAAAGTTGGTATTTTCGTAAATTTCAGTACGTAAAACCTTAATGGTTTAATAATTTTTCGTACCTATTTATTCTTTTTACTGCGGCGTCTCTGAAAATACACAGATGACATGACATAACATTCCCGTTATTTGATAAGCTTCAATTTATTCAGTTATTAAATTGATTAAATTATTTGTCTTTGTGGAAAACACTATTTCAAGAATATGGCGCCCTTAATCAATTGGTTTAAATAATATTCTGTCGTATTTATCTTCAGTTAGGTACAATTTAAAAACTTATATTCTACTCTAGAAATGTGTGTTATTTACTGCATTAATAAATGTTAAATTTATTTACTACCTTAAGTAAGTATGTAAAAAGAGATATTCTTTCTAAAAATATTACAAAATAATGCCTAATTTTTCTCTTCTTAAAAATACTATACAGTTTTCCTGTAACGTAAATTTACTTTTGGATGAATTACAGAAAAAGTGTAAAATTACATACTTAATGTACGATTACGTACTGTGGCGTCAAAATAACCAATGATTTAATGTGAAATTTTACATAAAAATTTTGAGTGTATATTATTTTGTGACAAGATTAATTCAATTATTTCCATATTTTATATTTGTCGCACATTTTTATCGCTTTGTTACATTTTATTGCATTATTATTGCGATGTTCTTTTCTTTTCGATTTTTTTTTTCAAATAATTTCTCTATATGTGACCAATTTTCTACACAGCGGAAAATAATTAAAAGCTACTTTGTCACAGGGCATAGGGTAAACTTTAATTTAATTCAAATTTTATTTTTCCAATTACACCAATTGACATTTACTCTTAGTCGTTGTTTCATGGTGTTTGCCAGTAAAATGTAATAAAATACGGTTATGTAATAAAAAGTGAACTGTACTCATTTAAGCCGACTCTAAAAGAGTATTGATTACCAATTTTCCACTCCATTTATTTTTAATTGATCTAGTGCTTGTGAGATGAAAGCTAAATTGTGAATGCTTGCTCATTCAGGATATAATATGTCAGCGAGTGTTTACAAAAATGAAGCTCATTTTTCTTCTATCCGTTGGCTTTCAAAGATACATAAGCATTAACATAAAAAGTTTTCCGTAGCCGATTTTATACAGCAAATTGGTATTTTTATAGGTTTGTGGGGATTACAACGAATACTGATTATTATACGTATTTGGATAAAGGATAACTACATGTAAATTCAACCAGTTTAATGTTTCCGTTTGAACAAATAAAAACCATCTAATCACTTCCGATTGCAAGTTTATCCGGCTTGTTGACTGTATTTCTCTTCCAGGCATGTTCCTATTTTTTCGTTTACATTTAATTCGTTTTAAATCGCTGCTGTTTTTATGGACAGATTTTCCCTGCGGTTATTTCCCGAGACACGATGATATACGCCATCAGACTTTACCCTGGCAATTATAAACCTCGACTCGGATTATGAAATCAGGATGAATTCTAATGGGTGATTTCTGGCGAGCGGATTGTTGGATAATTCACTGAGTGAAATTGTAAATATGGTGATACTTACATTTGAATTATTTATCAGACTTATTTATGTCTATAAACAGCCTTTCTCGAAACTTCACAAAAGCAATTAAAATTTTCTGTTGTATCACTTATTGAGCAGGTATTTGGGCTAATCCAATACAATTAAAAAGCAATATGTTAAATAATTAGAAGTAAACAATCCTCACCACCCCTCCATGGATATCTACGCCCATGATTAAATCTGAATGTCATTACTAACTTCAAAATAATAAATTATTATACCGATGATAACTCGTGTACTAGAATTGAAAACGATATCTACAGCGGTTCCAGAGATATGAGACAAAAACTTATGTTCAACAGCCATATCTCCCTTATGATGTTTTTTAGGAACTATATTCATATGAACTTTGTTTTGTTTATTAATGTGTAAAGGCGGGTATTTTGTGACAAATGTCCCGTAATGTAACACCGAACATGTTACGTTACAGCTGGTGGAGACAGAAAATTGTTGTATGGTACGTGTAACAACGTAACTAATCCGGGACGAGCCATCAGCTGTCGGTTTTTAGTCGTCGCATCAAAGGGATGCCACAGTACTTTCTGCCACATGTTGAGATGGGGTTACCCTTTTGGCAGTAACGTTGCCTATTGTACATGTGATTTTATTTTATTTTTTGTTTCGTTAGTCTTTTGTATATGGTCTGGGGTCAGTCTGTTTTCTGCAGTGACTAGAAAGAGTGTGTTTTTTTGTGTTTGTGCCATGGAGTGGAGTAAAGAAAAGATTTCCGGAGATTNGTTACACCCTGTATATCCTAGTTATACTTACAGTGACAATCATTGGAAACGAATAGCTGCATAAAACTGCTAATAAATGACATTATAATATATGTGTAAATATGAAAACTTCGGCAAATTTTCTTTCAAGTAATCGTTGTCTGTAATTTGTCAAGATAAAAATTTACCAATATTTTTATTTTTACACAAAAATTATTAGTTGCTTTATGCAGCCAATTTTATATATAATTTGTATAATTGTATGTGTTTAACTATTTTTAACATTTGTTTTACTATTTGCTTGTATACATGTTGAAGTTTGTTATTTTATATATTGTACTTTATTTTTGCCTGATGATGGTATAATAGTCGAAACCAGTAGCAAAGGAAAATAAATTGTGCAAAACCGTACTTATCGTATCAACTTCGACGTCACCTGTTACATGAGTGTTGTATAATAATGAAAAAGTAATATTGACAGTTGGTAGAAGGAAGCGCAAAAACAAACGCTTAGGTGGGGAATTCTGGAAGGAAATCTAAATAGTTGAAGCGAGTACAGTGTGGAGATGGGTAGTAAAACGATCAGCGGGTAGTGAAGCAAAATAGTGAAAAATAAAAGTGTTTAAACCGGTACTAATTAGCAGGTAATATTCTGTAAGTACTTTGTTGTTAATTGTTCTATGATTGTGATGGTTATAGATGTTTCATGATAATAATTCTGTGATTGTTTAGCCTTCATTGTCTTATGCTCAGGGGCGTATATTTTTCTAAGGTAAAATTGTTACAATTATTATTAGTGATTTGCTCATTATTTTTTACATGTTAAAATATATATATTGTCGTGACTGCCCAGATATTGCAATAAGAACTCCTTTGTTTCACATTTAACTTGTTTTTATCATGATTATATTGTTCGAAAAACGAATAATAAAGCATTTCTTGCGCTCACTTTATGTCAAGACGCATATAAGGGCCTTGAATTCACTAACATTTTCGCCCTTGAGAAACGAATCTGAAAAAAAAAGAATAATTAAATACAAAAAAAGAATTGCTGAAACAGATCTTCCGAAATCTCAACTCATAGCTGGATTGCCTCCCGTATGGGATTCCAGTACCTTCCGGCCCTGCCGGCTAACTAACACCAAACCACTTTAGTTTTACTTGAAAGTGTGTATGTCAAAGTCGAGTGAGGTGACATTTAGTGACACATTAAACGAGTCAAGCGTTAATTATCATTAGCAAAGGATCTTAATTTATGCCTTTTGTTATCGGTTGTTTTGTATTTATATATGGGTAGTTAGAGCAACGATCGTGGGTTTCTCTGCCATGCTCTTTCCCCACAGGAGCTTTATGTGAGCCTGGCACTCTCATTTTATGTTAAATGATTGTTAATGTTTTTGCTGTTCTTTCTATTTGTTACATTTGAATTTGAAGATTGTTGTACGTAAATAATAAAGTTATTTAATAATTTAATAAAGGTGTATTTACGCTGCTTTTGTTTTATAAAATTAAACCATACTTCCCCCCTTTGAAGTTAGTAGCCAAGGCCTTCCGGTCAATTAAAAATAGATGTACAACGTAGGGTCCCTTATGACGATCACATATTTCTGGTCACAATTACGTTTATTTTAATTTTTTTCGATCGAACCCGGGGTTGTTATACTACAATTTCGAATAAAATGGGCTGCTTGAAAAGGTTGGGATGCCTAAAAGGGACATCTTATACAGGGTATCCCAGTGGTCTTATAAATACCACAGATATTTAGATAATATTGTCAGTCTTCTGTTAAAATTGACGGATTTCGATTAAAAATATTCCATTTTGCTACTGCTGCAAAAAAGGGAAACAAATTTATGACTGTCTCTGGAAAAAAAATTAAGAATGGAATATTTGTCACCTTTTCTGATATTACAAGAAATTGGCAATTGGTAATTAAAAAAATATAAGTTAAATGAATTTGGCGGACAGCTGTTGCGTGTTAATAAGAGGCCTTAGGATACCGGTCTGGCCAGGTAATTCTTTCGCATAGACTAAGTACGCATCTCCCCTATCAACTTCGGGTGGAAGGGGTCGGACATGACATATATCATCGAGGCTGCAACTCGGACTCTCGTAATTGGTTGGCTTTGGGAGCGCACGTGCCCCGTTGCATTTTTTGTGAACTGACCGAATACCTAAAGCGCTTTACTGTTTGTTTAGTTTTATTTTTATTATTATTGCACTCAAACCTTTGGTAAGAAGTAGACGGAATATTACAAAATAAAAATGGTGCACAGTGTCGAACAAAAAATGTATGTTATTAAATGGTATTGTCGTGCAAAAAATGCAGAGGAAGAATAGATTAAGAAATATTTAGATTAAATCTAGATTCTAGATGACACAGTAAGAGCAGAGAAAAATAGATTCCTTTACAAGTTCAGATTGACTGGAAATTGGGAAGTAAAATCGATTTATGGAAAAAGCTTAAGTGTGTTTTCACACTCCTTATAATAAGAAAATTTAAAAAACAATGAGAACATTGCTTCTGAATACATTCTGTCAGATATTTGAAAGTATTTCTGCATAATTTACGAAAACAAGGTCGCGACGAATAGAACTAGATGCAAGAGTTGAATCTTTAAGGCACTTTTGAGTAGCAAGAAGAAAGATATTCATATAAATATCCAGATAGTACTGAAACTGTAATCATCTGAAATTCAATAGGCATATAGAATATTCAAGAGAGATTCATGAAAAATAAATGCATCTACGTCTCTTCGTCAAACATTAAATTATATTGTGTACATTTTATACGACATTCTTTATTGAAACTAGGAGCACTGGTATATTTTCTGAGTGCTAATAAGTACAAGACATTTAACAAAACGAGCATAAAAAGTCAATTCTAAATGATTATTCAATTTTCGTGGCTTAAAATATACATATTGAATTTTCGCAACCGAGAGAGATGCACTAACCAAATTTGAGCAGAACATAGCTAGTACAATGCGAAACATCGCTTTACTGTTAAAAATGTTGTCACCGCCGTTCTTGGTGGTAAAAAGTCGAAATATTTGGAATTTTGTATGTATACGAATCAAGAAAAATAAGATTTAACAACAATGCACACCGTAGGTCCCAGTTGTGTATATGCTCTCATCTAGAGCGCACTGTTTGGGGTTATACTAGCCAGCTACTAGCCAGCGAGATACGTACTTGAGAAAACAAACTTATATATGTTTCTAAAGATCGAATATGACTTCAATTCAAAGCAATACACCCTGTATATTTACAATCAAAGTCTATTTAAAATAATATAACGAGCGTTCAAATAAAAACGTGGTCGAAGTTGGCTCTGACACATTGGACGTAGGGCGTAGCTTATAGCGACCAACTTAACCTCATTTTTCAACGAGCTGTATAGCAGCTGTCAGTTTCACTAACAAAGCGGCGATACAGCGCTTTGACAGATGACGTTTAAGTTCATTTGCTATACGCTACGTCTTACGTCCAAATTTTCAGAACCAACTTGACCACGTTTTTATTTGAACGCTCGCTACAATAGGTAGGTGTGACAGTGTCGTTCATTATATATTGCAATTTTATATTTTTTTAAAATATGTACGTATTAAATAAATTGATTTTGTTCATTTCGATATAATGAAGGTTAAACATTCTGTCTCTGTTGTTTCACCAACACCATCTAATGGACGGATTTGTCACTACTTAAACAATATTACTTCGCTTCCTCGTAACAAAATTTCATCTTTCCTGGAGGTAGAACGTAAGTGGTTAGAGCTTTGCGCCTTCCTGTTTTGCATTCCAATTTACATAATACATGCACAATCCTGGAACAATATCCACTTTACCGCTGTCTACTGCTTCGTAATTTTTCTCAGGCTAAAGTAACTCCATTTACTCGGACTATTATGCTAATTCAGACAACGTCTGGCAAAGGTTTATATTGAATATGTATAATAATTTAATAATAATAACAATAATGTTACGTATCATTATTTTTTATTTAATTTCGTATTGAATTGTGTTAATTTATTTCAAATACTTGGTTGAAAATTATGTATAACCATTATAGCCTAGAATCGAGTGTTTTAATTTACTTACCTGTTTTAAAATATAATTTAATGTTAAAAAATAATACTATCATGCATATTACATTCAAAAACTCGATTCTCATTAAAATAAACTTTATACATAAAAAATATGTCATTTCCTGAATTTTTTTACATAAAAATATTGTTTTTTAAGAAAATTGTTTATTGGTACCATTGTGAATAATTATTTCTCGAAAAAATGCGAAAAAAAATTTTTTTTTACAAAATTAATAGCATTAATAACAAATTAAAAATTAATTATTGCAAAATGGACCGTGCAGATGTTATTATTTTCATGCGCTACCCCAGATTAACAAAAAACGTTAAGATTGGTACACAATTACCGGATATCGCAAAATTTTCGGGCAGTTAAGATTTCAAGTCTCGGAACGTTTCCGTCTTATTTCCCCCACCACATTCCAGGTGTAAAAATGTATTCCAAGACGTTTTTTAAAGGGTTAAAACTTACTAAAAAATGCATTTTTTTCGATATCTTTAACTGTTACTACAAATTTTAAGAGTTGATTGATATTCCCGAAATTTCAAGTCTTAATGTTTATAAATAAACAAGTGATGAATTTAAAAAAAAATGCTATCTCGGCTAAAAATGGTTCTAGAACTATTTTTTTTTTAAATTCGTGAAAAATTACCAGGATTAACGAATATCGGCTTTAAAAAATATTCATTCTTCACAAAGTTATTGACAAAAAACCTTATAAACAAATTACACTATTTGTTTATACGCCGTTTTGAGGAGGTTAGCCTGTGAAATTACAATTTCCAATTCCATATCTTGAAAATATAAGTCAAGACGAAACAAATGAGCCCTCATAAGGCCCTTTATTATAACGCTAACAACCGCGTTTTCGCAATTGAAAAAATGCTATTTCTAATAAACAAATGCAAAAACTCGTAAACAAATAAATATTTTTTTACCAAATTTTCAGGGTTTCTTAAGCGTAACAAAATACAACTTTTACTGCAGTTTAGAGACGATTTATGCTCTTTTCTTCTATTTATAGCAAATTCAAATTTCGCTGTTTTTTGCAATTATTTAAACAAACTGTTAATGGGTTTTAATTTAGTCGGTCTCAAATGAAGCGTTTCTTGAAAACCAAAACAAAAGCAAAAACTCCTGTTGGAGAGCGCTTTTTAATATAGCTAAAAAACTCCATATTTGGTAATTTTTACATTATAATCATTGTTTAAACAATGATCCTGTTGTTTCAAACCTATACTTTTTGGGAAGTATAATTTCTTTTTGCCTAAACTAACGATCAAAGCAAGTTTTAATCTGAAACGAATTACCTTTTGATTTACAAGTATTACAAATTTCATTTACTGGGCTATTAGAATATACCTGGTGGTTTTTTTAACCTGAAACTTTCAAATAGGTATCTCGAAAAATAAGCACGAAAGAATTTGTCAATGGAGGGAATACATTAGTGCTAAGATTAGCCCCATCGCATCTATCACGAATAAAAAAAATGTTTCAGTCAAATCCCAGTACTTTTATCGCAATCTGCCATAAAATATAGGGATTCATATTTAAGATTTCAAAGTTACCAACTTCTCCATTTAGAAGGTGTGGGGGAGAGGGACAAATTTTAGCAATAATGTATTTCCCACGTGGATTGATTAAATTTTAATTATTGATATTATTTCGTAGGGTGCTTATTTTTCGAGATATTTGAAAGTTTAAGGTAAAAAAAAACGCATTATATCATTGTTGATGTTATTCCACAACATAATTTGTATTAGGATAATTTTTATTTTGTCGACTTTTTCAACTCGTTCATTTCTGTAACATTTTACCTTCTATTGTAAAGTTATGATAAAAGATTTTTGTTACATCCCTTATGCTATGTTCTGAGAGTTCTACTTTCTTCAATTCTGGTGTTTCCTATTTAGTGGATATACAGGGTGTTAGAAATTTGACTGCCTTAATTTTAACAGGCGATAGAATACATTAAAATAAACAAAAAACATGACATGGGTCCTAAACTCAACCATTTCCGAGAAAAAAATTATCAAAATCTCCAACTTGATGTACAAAAGTTCGATGAATTAAGGAATATTGACATAACTGTGTGCATAGAATACTATAAAATACAATGTTTATCACTTTTTTGAACTTCTTTATGCTTAATTAAAAAAAATAGTTAGCGTTGTTATAAATTTAAAATTCGATAAAATTCATATCGAGCAATGTGACAACGGCGCGGCGGTTTATTAACACGAGGTACTAAGGTGTCCAGCAACCACCAATACACAATTCAGTTGGTATCTGGATTCGACCGTGTCGGAGTGTTTTTTGCGTACCACTATTTTTTTTTTAGATGTTTTCCAGCGGGTGCGCGAAAATTGGAATCGAAGGTGTCGTGCGGGCATCGGAAATGGTGGTGGACATTTTGACTATATGTTGTAGTTTATTTTGTACTTGTGCGTTTAAAAATTACTGAATTTTGCTTTTTGGTAAGTACCTAAATTATTTTCAATACGTATGATTATTTGGAAGAGGTGAACCTTTGGGTACTTTAATTGCATATTTTTCGTAATTTGATTACAAGTTAAGTTCCTGTTTTAAGAGATCAATAATTACTAAAACTTAAGCACAACACTATCTTCGTAATACAAAATCGATACATTTTATTTTATTTATTTAAAAACTAGAAAACAATTGTCGGGTTTACTAAATGTTTCACAATAATAGCTGTTTACATTTTTTCCGTAGGACAAGTCTGCCGCATGTACACGTGGTGTGCACCAGCAGGTAAAGCGCTGTTGTCACCTAGTGATGAAACTTCCGAATATTAATACTCGCTGTATTTTGAGAACTGTTAATGTTACACACAACTTTTTTGTTTATTTATGATTACTCTATATCATGCTGAAGTAATGGCAGTCAAACTTCTTACACCCTGTATAAGAAAAATATACTTAAATAAAATTAGTGGAACATATGTTCACGAAGGAATTCTTAATTTCGACATTTCGAAGTCGTAAAAAGGTGGTTTTCCTGGTCAGATACCAAAAATAGTCAATTTTGTAATGTAGTTTTACAATAAATGTAACCTTAGTGCAATTAAAAATAATTGCATAATAATTAACAAGAATTTTAAGATAACAGTTCTAATGACAATGTCAAAATTGTCTTGACCAAGACATTGGCAATTTAACGTCATTTTATTTCTAGTCAGGGAAATGGAATTCTTGCGATTTCAATTTTCTCGCTAAATCGGTCAAACAATTGACAAATTATTTTCTTTTAAATTTTAAATGTAAAAGTTGTTTCTGTAAGTAGGTAATTATTTTACGGACACTGTCCATTTCCTATAATTACATAAATATTGTTCAATACAGAAAGCAACGCATTTGAGTTGTAAGTACGCAGTTTATGTTGTGATGTTGCTTACTTTATGAAGATTTAACAAGGTAGATATAAAGTCACTACATATATAACATAAATAAACTTTTCTACGGTCACAATACACGAAGAAAGGATATTAAATATATACCCAAGAGTCCGCTATCTTTGAGTACTTTTTTTGTTTTTCCTCTCATGGTTCTTTTCACCCTCAGTTGTTACGTGGATGCCGGGGTTCTACGCCCTCTTTATGATCCTTTTCGTCAAAGTCTGCAGTTTCGTTTAGAACATCCTTTTTTCTAAGAAGCACATAAAATTTGTATTGCTGCCAATTTGCGCTAAATAGGTAGGTAATACCTAGGTTATGAGCAGGCTCCGTAATATAGTTTCCACTGTTTTCGAGTAATTGAAGTAGAAATGAAAACTATATGATTATATAAAGATTCTATAACAAGGTATGTCAGGCATTCTCAAACTAAGTGGTATTATTTTAAATCAGTGTTCACCATAAGCGGTAAATAAAAGATTCAAATTCTTTAAAAATTCTAAAGGTTCAAGTTTTCTTTATTCCCATCGCTTTAAAACTTTTTTATTCACTATTGCCATTTTAAAAATCATGTAGTTCAATACTTTAAATGTGATCTGTGTACAGATTCCTTAATGAAGGTGTAGACAATTGATTATTGAGTCATAATTTTTGAAATCATAAAAATTTTAGTTGACTCTCAGTATTTAAATATATGGCAAACAATTGATATAGATGTAAATTATCACATTTTTGGAATAAACTAGGATATTTCTATTTAATTGAATATTTTGCTGTTTAAAATGAAAAGACAAATAGTTATTTACACTATAAAGGAGGTAAATCCCACAGATCTTTATGGTTCACAAAATAAAGATTCGATTTTATTTTTTTTNTGGAAAACAATTGTCGGGTTTACTAAATGTTTCACAATAATAGCTGTTTACATTTTTTCCGTAGAACAAGTCTGCCGCATGTACACGTGGTGTGCACCAGCAGGTAAAGCGCTGTTGTCACCTAGTGATGAAACTTCCGAATATTAATACTCGCTGTATTTTGAGAACTGTTAATGTTACACACAACTTTTTTGTTTATTTATGATTACTCTATATCATGCTGAAGTAATGGCAGTCAAACTTCTTACACCCTGTATAAGAAAAATATACTTAAATAAAATTAGTGGAACATATGTTCACGAAGGAATTCTTAATTTCGACATTTCGAAGTCGTAAAAAGGTGGTTTTCCTGGTCAGATACCAAAAATAGTCAATTTTGTAATGTAGTTTTACAATAAATGTAACCTTAGTGCAATTAAAAATAATTGCATAATAATTAACAAGAATTTTAAGATAACAGTTCTAATGACAATGTCAAAATTGTCTTGACCAAGACATTGGCAATTTAACGTCATTTTATTTCTAGTCAGGGAAATGGAATTCTTGCGATTTCAATTTTCTCGCTAAATCGGTCAAACAATTGACAAATTATTTTCTTTTAAATTTTAAATGTAAAAGTTGTTTCTGTAAGTAGGTAATTATTTTACGGACACTGTCCATTTCCTATAATTACATAAATATTGTTCAATACAGAAAGCAACGCATTTGAGTTGTAAGTACGCAGTTTATGTTGTGATGTTGCTTACTTTATGAAGATTTAACAAGGTAGATATAAAGTCACTACATATATAACATAAATAAACTTTTCTACGGTCACAATACACGAAGAAAGGATATTAAATATATACCCAAGAGTCCGCTATCTTTGAGTACTTTTTTTGTTTTTCCTCTCATGGTTCTTTTCACCCTCAGTTGTTACGTGGATGCCGGGGTTCTACGCCCTCTTTATGATCCTTTTCGTCAAAGTCTGCAGTTTCGTTTAGAACATCCTTTTTTCTAAGAAGCACATAAAATTTGTATTGCTGCCAATTTGCGCTAAATAGGTAGGTAATACCTAGGTTATGAGCAGGCTCCGTAATATAGTTTCCACTGTTTTCGAGTAATTGAAGTAGAAATGAAAACTATATGATTATATAAAGATTCTATAACAAGGTATGTCAGGCATTCTCAAACTAAGTGGTATTATTTTAAATCAGTGTTCACCATAAGCGGTAAATAAAAGATTCAAATTCTTTAAAAATTCTAAAGGTTCAAGTTTTCTTTATTCCCATCGCTTTAAAACTTTTTTATTCACTATTGCCATTTTAAAAATCATGTAGTTCAATACTTTAAATGTGATCTGTGTACAGATTCCTTAATGAAGGTGTAGACAATTGATTATTGAGTCATAATTTTTGAAATCATAAAAATTTTAGTTGACTCTCAGTATTTAAATATATGGCAAACAATTGATATAGATGTAAATTATCACATTTTTGGAATAAACTAGGATATTTCTATTTAATTGAATATTTTGCTGTTTAAAATGAAAAGACAAATAGTTATTTACACTATAAAGGAGGTAAATCCCACAGATCTTTATGGTTCACAAAATAAAGATTCGATTTTATTTTTTTTAATTTTTTAATCAATTCATTTTGACATTATTCGAAATCTTGCAAAATCGTCTTGGTTATTTGGATTTTATCGTTTCTAAGGTGTTTATAAGCAAAGCTATATAAAAGTTGCAATTTTGCTGGTTTTGAATTATTTCTAAATGAGTGATTTTCAAATAGAAAGTGCAAATGCTGCCTGCGAATTTTTATTGCCCGAGAAGTCGAAAGTGCGGACGAGCATATAGAAATTTCAAAGAATGGTGCCAGAACAAAAATCAGTGGCGGCCCGTGGGTTTGAATACAGGGGGGGCGCATTTTGAAAAGAGGACGTACATCATAAGCCGCAGGCGAAAAATTTTAAGGAATTTGAAGGTCATTCTGTTTTGCAAGTACCCCAAAATGAATACTGTCAGTGTGTACAGTAGCTACTTAGATACAATGCGAGAAATAAAATTCCAACGTGTGGGGGCTGAAGTGGATAATAAACGATCAACCAAACCAGTTAGGATGTAATTATGTAGATTACTGTAATAGTTCATTCTGTATAGTTTTTGAAGTTCCTTTCAAAACATGGGCATTACTAAGATGTTTATCTAAAACGGGATCAATTTTTGCACTATAGTCTATCAGTTCTAAAAATACCCCTTTGTTTACCGAGTCACTTTTTTTATTATGTCCACGAAGAGAAAGGTTACATGTACCACATAGTTTTAAGATATTTAAAATTTTTGAAAGAAGCAATCGATTTTTCTTAACTGTTTCGTTATGACTATTTACTATTTATTTGTTCTGCATAAGCACTATTTAAACAAGAAGCAATATTTACTCTTCCTAAAAGTAAAAAACTCACCAACTTATTTTTGTGTTTAGGAGAATTTTCATGTTTCTTAATTTTAATTTCTAAATGTTTCAAGTCAGAAACTCCAGTTTTCGTCCAGTTTTCTTCGCCTCCTCCAAACAATAAACATACAAAACAAAAAAATCTATTTGTTTGGTCACAACCACACAACCACAGGGTCTTATCATAAATGTTTTTATCAAATTTGCGAAAGCCGGCCCACTTTTTGCACTCTTTCTGCACCTCAACTAAATTCAACACTGGCGTTGGACGTCCGTTATTTTTCAATTCGACTTTTTCCTCTAAACTTAAATTACTAATAACAAGTTTTTTTATTTCACAAACCCTCATTTTAAACTTAAACTTATAAAATATAATGTCTTAAAAAGCGCCAAAGCAAAAACAAAACACATATAACCACACTTCAGTGATACGGGTTACTGCCTCATGGAGTCCCAAAACAAAGCGCGCGAGCCTATCGTCGCCTATCCCCTCCACGTGCCAATTTGTCCAATCATATGTAAAAATATGCTTGCACGATGGACTCAGATTTCACGGTCCGCGATGGAGTGGGGATTGCGCGCGCGGTTAAACATAACTCTTTGGTACGATCATAGATGGCAGATGGCATTAATCTGAGCTACGTTCACGGAGTACATGCACTTTATGCAACCAACCTAACATCCAAGAGATATTGAATGCATGCTATTTAGATTTCTTATTGATTTAAATAAATACATTATTTTAAGTTTATAGTTTGAAAATATCTAGGGGGGCGGAGTCCCAGAGTCCTCCTTCACGAGCCGCCACTGACAAAAATACTGGTGTTTCTGAAATGTCACTGTTAGCATATTTCATGGAGAAGTCATGACCTCTAAAGTCACCGGCGAGTTTGTGGAGTGAATGATCAATGATTAAGTCAACTATTTTCATAGAGAAGAACGTGGATATATCAAAATACCCCAAGCTGAGAGCATTTTTGAAACGTAAGAATGACGGCTATACACCTAAAAAGTCAAACGTTTTTACAAAAGAACAAGTCAACAATTTTCTCGTTGTACCAAGGTAGTGACGGTCTTTGACATTGCAGGAGCATGTCATGCTGATGAGTAATGCAAACTTATTTTGAACAACGCCAATTTCAAAAATTTCGATGACGTTATTGCAGTTACAATTCCAGGTTCTAAAAATGGTATGTCACGTACGTTTACAATTACTTCTCGTCTGGGTTCTATTTCTCACCTAGAAATTCTCAAGACATATATCAAGATTAGATTGGAAATTAAAACTGATATTCACGTTTTTTTATGCACTGTCAAGCAGGTAGATGTTACAACCAAAAAGTCGGTAAGAATACCCTTTCTATGATTCCTAATAAGATTGCACAGTTTTTGAAACAAGAACATCCTGAAACATATACAGGTCATTCATTCCGAAGAATATCAGCGACGTTACTGGCTAATGCAGGAGTTGATGTATTAGAAATCAAGAGACATGGTGGGTGGAAATCAGCCACAATTGCAGAAAGTTATGTTGCTGACAGTTTAAGTAACAAAAATGAAATAGCCAACAGGATTCTTTACAATGACACTTCAACTCCAGGTTCTAGTAGTACGTCGCATCATGCTGTTTTGATGGATAAGTCAGATATATTGAGCCTCCGGTGACTGAAATGGAGCGGTCAAATCATTTTGAGAAAAATGTGACAATTAGTAAACGCGAGGGGAATAATTAACTAGATTTTATAAATATTACTAAATGTAATAACTGTACAATTACTACAAATTTTCATTTTTTTCATTTATTATTTCATTCATTCATTTTCATTTATTCATAATAATTAATAAAATGTAATGTTCATCAAATATTCCTATTTATTTGTTCATAAAATTACATTTATAACTCGAAATCGCTTTTTTCCCTAGGGAGGTAAGTTACCTCATTTACCTCCCGTTGTCCATAGCAACTTCCACTTCTACGGTAAAATCCAAGTCTATTTACTATGGTGGCAGCACATAAAATAAATAGCTTATAGTAAAAAAAAAAAAAAACGTAAAACGGGTCATAGTTTGCCGATGATATTTGAACGAAACAAACGTTTCGATAGTGCATTGAAGAGTTGTGTAAATATTTTTGTGTCGGTTTTATGTTTTTACTGTCGTTTATTCGAGGTTAGTATGGACTTAAATTACGTTGATTAAGTGACATACGCTGTATATTTTTTATTCATACATCTATTTGTCCTTTAAATGACAATCCATATCACTAGGAAGTATATTTATTTAAAATAGTTCTTCTGAATTCATTACGAGAAAGCTACACATATTTTAACAGTAGGCAAGACAATTTAAATTAACTTTTTCACGACAGTCGTTACAGAAAGCAGTTTTTACACAATTTTATAGCGCTATAATAAACTTTACTGAAATTGAACAGTATTGCAATAAAATATACAGTAAACGGAAATAATTTTGGGATGAGATTTATTATTCATGTCAGTTTTTATGTCCAACATTTTTAGATTACACTTCAATTGTATGAAGTTCAACTACTGCACATTCTGTCACATAAAACTTTCATTTGAAATGAGGTAAACTGTAAGGCATTTATAGTTGTCTGTGTAACAACGTACTTCTATCAAAAATTATCCGTTTTTTCCATATTTGTAGAAAATAATTATGACATTCATTACTTGAAGCAAACATTTTTATCTTTTTAGATCCTCATTAAAAAAAATTGTAAGTTTGCTTCATAGGTTTGTAATCAAGAGATCCGTTGAAAAACTAATGTGAACAATCGAGTTGTTGTCGAGGTAATTTTTATTAGAATTTTAACTTATTTAGCAGCAGATACATAGGAGGCCAAAATTAATATTGCCGTTAATTCGAAAACAAGTGAAGGTATTACATTTTTGTAATCAGTATTTAATTATTTCTGTTAGTTTACGAAATACCCTGAATTCGAAAAAGGACATCTTGTATGATGCAAAGAAAGAAAATTAATTATCGTATAAAATTTTCTTCAATTCCTAAGAAATAGTAATTAATTAAAGACAAAACGAATAGAATTGAAGCGAACGCTATCTGTGATATAAAATATATTATTGGGGTTGGAAGCCCACGTATTATAAACATAAATCTTGGTAAAGCCGTAGTTAAGCCACCAAAGGCATTTGCTAGCATGAGATAAAAAATATAAAAAAGATATTTTTCTTATCTAGTGTATGATTCATACAGCTAGCCATAAAAAGTTATATTGAGATTTATGTGTACCTACTTAAAGTTTATAGTTGCAGCAATTTTTTTCCATTTAAGTTTTACGAAGTCGTCAGTTTGTTCAGTTAAAGTTACCTATATACCCCACGGTATTTGATTTGAGTCTGTGGTCCATGTCAAGCACCCAGGAGGTTGTTTCTTGAATAGCAAAAGGGTCGTTAAACTCTTATATTTCTTTTGTACTTAAATTCTTTGCACATGTCGATTGCATTGAGCTAGCTTAAGTAATGACGAAATTTCAGTGCCTGAGGATAAATATTTTTATATCATGTTTCAAATAATGGCATGAAAACTTTTTACAAATAAAGTGGACACTATGACGATGAGTTTAGCATTTGTACAATAAACTTAAAATTTGAATAAACATTATTGGCACCACAATATAAAACATTTTGCAAGTCAAATGCAATTTTTCCTCGATGAGGGTAAGTAATGCTTGATGCTCCTTTACTTATCGAAGATGCTGCAATATAAACGGATTTTATCTTAAAGTTATGCAGCTAGCCGTAATGAGATTAACAACACTTAGACGTCCATCGATTTATAATTCGATCCGAGTGCACTCCATTTGCACAAGAGGCTTAACAGGAAGCATCTATTTATCATGTCTTAGGAACAAGTACTACGGTTTAATTCGGTATGCTAGCTCCGTGGGCGTTAATAATAGGATTACTGTCCTCTTTATTAAATGATCCAGATGACCACATCTTCAGCACACGTGATTGTGTTGCAGAATTATGAAATCTGTCAGCATTTGCAGCATTTGCGCGATGCATGTTATTCAAGTGTTTTAAAGGATTTTCCCCAGGTACATGCATATAAGTATTTACACGAAGTAAAACAAAGCAAAAAGAAGAAGAAGGTAAATATACAATTCGACGAACTTCAAATTCGTAAAATGTCACGTGATGAAGATTTTGTACTGAACTTGAATGAAATTGCCAAGATGGCAAAGCCTAAAAATTTTAACAGAAAACTTTTTGTCTAATCGAAGAAATCACAATTAAAAAATTCTAATAGCCGAAAAGGTGTTTCAGATAACTTAGATAATATGGATTACTTCTCCGATAATTTAGCTGACTATAGCTAAGAGTCAGGTGAACAATTTCAGCAAATTTTAAAGGAAATGAAAAAAAGGTTTCCGGGTAAGAAGGACACAAATCCGTGTTGAAGTGACAATGATATTTAAATTAAAATTGAAAAAATATAAATTTGTTAATTTATTTTTGCACTCAGTATTTAGTTAATTAAAAACCAAGTCTGAGTAAAAGATGACTCAATAATAGTTAAATTTAAATCATATTAGAGAAAAAGTCAACTCTATTTTGGCTTTATATAATAGAATAGACTCAAAAGTCACTCAATTGATAGTTAGCAGTAACTCGGATTCGAGTAAAACTCACTGAGTGAAATTTTTTTACAGTGTGGGTGCCAGTGCCAACTGATTTCAGACTCGTGTTCAGCGGGTTTATGATTATGGAATCCAGTATAGGGATCAACTTCTCCGATGACGTTAAAAAAGGTAAATAAATAAAAAAACTGTTTAAGCACAATGTATTGTGTTTTACATAAAAAAATAAAATCGCTTTTATATTCGGCTATCTCATACTTTATTAAAATTTTTGTAAAATTAAAAAGGAGTTTGTCTTAAAAATATAAAAAAAAAGTTTTAATAGCCTATAATTCTTTTAGGAATTGTACTATGATAATTTAATCTAAACTGGTTTATATTCACACAAGTATGGCCCATAGGCTTCCGTAAACTCTGTATATCTAATCTTAATTTAAAATCAACAATATAACACCAAATTATAAACAAGATATTTAGTATATAATCCTGTATTTAACTACTTCTACGTATTTTCCCAAATTCTACAAATAACAGAACATTTTGTAAGGGAAAAAGAAATAAACCTCAAGTCTGAAGTTGAATACATTTTTAGTCGAAGGAACAGATATCCTGTACTTGAAATCTATCTATGTCATGTTTCTTATAAGTTGTTTCCAGGTGTGTGTGGCAGTCACTATATTCCAATTACATTGTCCAAACAGTAAGGCTTAGACATGAAAAAAAAAAATGTCGGTGAACAAAAATAATTGAAGTGTCACATTTTATTTATTACTTTTATTTTTGTAATAGAAATTTTAATAAATAAGTTAACTATTTTGTAGTTTAGTACATTTAATATAAAACTTACCTAATATAATATCGCTCCAGAGTTTCAATAACTGAATCATATTTTCAATTTAATTACATAACAATACTGATTTGAAAAAAAAGTGGAATAAAAAAAGGAAAATTTCAGTCAATATTAATTAGTTTTATGTGGAAAATTGCATTTTATTATTACTGTATATTTACTAGAAAATTATGTTTTTTAAATTTATATAAAAAAAGAAAAATATAGTTTTAGATAGATGTTATACAACAGGGTGATTCACAACTTATCCAAAAAAATAGATTGGAAATAGATGCAGCATGAGAAATGCAGTCAATATCATAACATTTTCTTTGTAAAATCATTGCCGGTTGCCTGAATTATTGATCGATGTGGCATTACATGTTCGGGCACACATGTTCTATCTTCAAGATCTCCTCTCTTCCTCTTCCACAGAGTACGCGAGAAGTAACGACACTTTTGAATGAAATGTTTCCTCAGCGATGGATTGAATGCTTTGGTCCTGTGTTGTGGCCACCTCGGTCACCCGATCTAACTCCAATGGACTTTTATCTTTGGAGTCACTTGAAGTTATTACAATACTCCAATTGCTACGGTGGAAATATTGCGAAACCGTATACTTGAAGCTGCCGACACAATTACAATCTGGATTTGGGAATATATTCGCCAAAATTGGGTGCGTCGGTGCCATGCCTGTATCCGCGCTAATGGGGATCAATTCCAACATTTTGTCTAGGCATGGTAAGTTTTATTTCATTTTGTTCCATATTCTAATGGAGTTTGTTTAGCGCACGCAGTTGTCAACAATGCAATTAAGATAGTAATTAATATTATTTATTATAATAAGAAAATATCAGTTTTTTTTTAAATATCTATTTTTCTTAGTTTGTACTTTTAAATTGACAAATTCCCCAAAAATTGAGAAGTATCTTTCTATCTTTCAACGACGATTTGTTTACGCGGCTGCTCTACAGCACGTAACTCATCCAGAGAAAATATTTTGATCCATAATTGAACTTTAATTTATGAAAAAAAAAAACGCAAAAATAGAACGTTTTCGTATAAGACTTTTCTATTACAAATATCGTTAGGAAGCTGTAGTTTAATGTTTATAGATTATACACTCCACATTCGGTATACTTACAGTGTTTTCTTTAAATACATTCTGCCATTTCAATATTGTTCAAACTTCCATAAATAAGAGTTAACAAATAAGGAGGTTGTGTGCAAAAACCACAAGAAAAAACTCATTCTATACCGGTATCTTGAGACATAATAGAGAAAAAATTGAACTTTATATAAAAAGCTTTATTTAGAGAATGTAAATACTGAAATTTTACTGGAACAACAATTTAAGTATCATGCCTGGAATATCTGTTTCGGACTCACTCTACACTAGTTTCTAATAAGTCTGCGTTATATTAAATTCAGTACATTCTTGTGATATTTTAGAACTTATAACGCACAACTTCGGTTATGATGAAAAAACGTTTAGAGAATTACAAGATAGGAATAACAATTTCAACTGTATCGTACAAAAAATCTTTACTGGGTCGGCCAGTTTAGTCGGTTGAGTAAAACTTAGAACACCACCTCCTTCGAATGAATTGAATGGGATGTAAAATTCGGTGTCATGTTCTTAAAGATCCCATTTCCATTAGAAAGTGGGAGCTTGAGAAAATATCCGGACTAGGGACCACGATGTTTACATAAACACCGATAAGCTCCCTTTTGTGGCATGTTTATACTCGAGATTTAAAAACAGCAGAATAATTTAATGAATCTTCGTTTTGTATGAATCTAAATATTCCATTTAAATCTAACTTGAAAATGGTAAAGTTAAACTTGTGAACTGTATTGAGACTTAAATGATTTGTGTAAGCAAGCGAATAAATGTTCTTGTAAACTTTTTCATATTTTCCTAAGAAAAATCGGTACGAAACTATTAAAGAATGTATTGTACACAATATAAATCCAGTACAGTGCTAAAAACTTAATAAAGTGTTTGTAAACTTTCTCAGATAGCTGTAAATAAGATAAAAGTAAAAGAAACGGATGATTTGGAAGAAGGAGTCGTAAAAACTTTATACGAATTGTTTTCCTAACGATAAGTCTAAAGGAATCAGTGTAAATCATCAAGCTGAGCAAATTTGGTTTGTTTCACTCTTGTAAACGTTTTTTACAAAGTAATTTACAAGTGTAGTATAATAGTATAACATATAACAGTTAAAATAAATAAAACCAAAAATATTATTGAAATATTTTTTTTCTCTCTTCATAAATCTATACATAAAATATTTTTCATATATTAGACATGTTAAAATGTAGTTTGTTATTTTTAAAAATCAATATAAATCAAATTTTTGGAACGTATTAAATTTTCAGAAGTATCATAGTGATGTCTGAAAGCTTTATAACTTTGAAATCTTACTTTATTTACATTTTAAGTCAACTCAACTAACACAGACAATGACAAATACTAATACAAAAGTCCTTGCAACCTATAGGTACTAAAACGTCAAAAATTAAATTTGTCTTATGGAGTAAAGTAACATTATATACCCACTCAAAATCATACAAGCTACTCCTTAACTTGAAACACTACTTCTACTTAAAAGTCGGTATTAAATAGTAAAAAAAATGTGTTTGAAATGTAATTTTCTCAAAATCTAAATCGCCAGTAGAAGAGATTTATATTTTATTTTTATAAAAGTCGTGACTTATCGGCTATGCGTTTAAACCCTCCTTCTATTCTTGGATCGGCCGGAAACATCGAAATTTTATTCGGTGCCCTTCTTTAGGATATATAGGTGGTTAACCACCGATTGGCATTTTCAGTTAAGCCTTTCTAAGTCTACCGAAAGAGCCGCAAAACTGTGGGTTTCCAATATTTCCAAGATGTTCTCACTCTCGTTATATCTGTAAATATAAAAAAGGGCATGCACCAAGGGATGGTGATCCTTGAAGTGGCATTTCAGTAATAAGAAAATTAAATATTTTGTCATTGTATATTCCACATAATTATGTAGGGAAAAAAATTTATGTTTATTTTTAAATTCTATATAATAACTATTGTAGTTACCAGTGATCTGTAATAAAAATGTGGAAAATTGAGCGCATACATTTGCCAAAAATTATCTCCTTTTTGTATGTTGAGAGTTGACTGTTGATAGCTCATATTCTTTATTTATTTATTGTAGTTTACAGAGAAATCTGGTTTTTCAAAATGGTACATGTAAATGGTAAATGGTATAAGTCAAAATAATTTTTTTTTGGTACAGAAGAAAAATTAATAATGATTGATAAATGATTTAACGCGATATTAAGTGTGTCAAGTTCTCGTATGCTAAGCTCATTATTAATATAATTTTAATATCGAGGAATTTCACAAACTGACTTCATAATATGCAGGTCGTATATTAACCGTGCTTAATCAGTACCCCAAGCTATTTTATGAATTGTAATGCGATGTATTAATTCAACAGTGTCATTAAATTTATGGAAATTAAAGGGGAAATGATAATCCTTGTATATTTCAGTCCGAAAGCCGTCTGGGTTTAGGCTTGTGAATTCTGAAGTATAAATTTAACATTATTAACCTAATCCGACAGGATGAAATTCTCTTTCAAAGTGCCGAAATTTGATGATTTTCTGGAGTCGCGAATTGAGGCAAACCAGGAAAGAAAGGATTTTAACAAGGGTTTAATTTCCTTGATGGAATCATAATGTGCATGGCCTAAATGTTGTAGATTTGATTTTCAAATTGTGCACTGAGAAAAGTCGACCAATAAGAAAGTTTGCCGAGGTAATCTGTAACGTAGTAGCAACTTTTCTTGTTAGTGTCAAGTCTAATAAAAAATTTAACACGATTTTACTTCCTTAAGTCAATTTTTACTAGGACAATGGCACTTTCTAACGATGAATAGGTTCATTTTTTGTAGCATTTCTTCTTTTAAACTTATTGCATTAGGTAACAGTAGTTATTTTGTTGAAGCTTAGTAATCAATGTTGGCTTGCAAACGCCTGTGATTTTTGTAGCACAAATAATGATGGTAGATGCAGAAATTGCTGAGTTCTGCGTACCTTCTAAATGGATGGAGACAGCAGAAAATAATGTAAATGCAGTCTTTTTGACGGTGAACAATTTTGGGTATGTTCATGAGAAACAATTATCGATGATGTCATAATCCTTTTGTCAGGATTTCTTAGAGAGAATATTTTTGGCTTAAAACTAGCCAGCATCGCTGGAAGATTTGAGTAAGCGGGCGGTCATCAGTTTGAATATTTAATCAACTAGGTAGTAAGTAAGCAATTAAACATAATTTAAGTTTTAAAATGTAAATTTTTTTCAAAGTATTGGGCGGAATTATAAAATTTAAAGTCTGTTGTAAAGAGAATTGTAAGAGCTTTACTCAACCCCCAAAGCCATTTAAATATTTTGGGGTGATGCTTACCCTTACTTGGGGGGTGAAAGTGGCGGAGTCAAAAATACCAGCAAAGAAAGTCCCCCTTTAATCTAGAATCGACGGGTCTGAACGTTTTTCTACAATCCTGACGCAGTTCCTGAAAATGGCTCTGTTTCGTTTTCATTTGGCCACCCTGTATATTTTTGTGTTTCGTTTCTCTAACTACATACTTCACTAGATAATTATCTAAAAATATCATAACAAGATTTTATTTTGGCATTTATCATTTCTAGCCTGGGAATTTTGTAAATCATTTTACTCAATCTGCATTGCCCATTAAGCTGCTATACAGTGTAGGAAAGTACCGATGGTCTATCAGAAGTTATGTGAGAGCGATAAAGTAAGCCATAGAAATCCATGTGATAGACAAGGATGGCTATAATGAAGGCGTCTAATAGTCAACGCCCATTTCGCCCTTCCACAAATAAGAAGTGGATCTTATTTGTGGAAGGGCGTAATGGGCGTTGACTATTAGACGCCTTCATTATAGCCATCCTTGTCTATCACATGGATTTCTATGGCTTACTTTATCGCTCTCACGTAACTTCTGATAGACCATCCGTACTTTCCTACACTGTATTCATTTCATTCGCGTCAAAACATCATCAAGATTCTTGTCCTAATTTTGATTAATTTTATTCTTTTTCCATTTGTTCTTTCAGGGAATTGTGAATAATATGGAAGTCGACATACGATGTACTAGAAAAATGGAGCCAGGAATGATTTACAGACATATCCGAAAAGTTCGTGGAAGAGGAGCTGGAGCAGTAGGGTAGACCCTAGACCTCAAAAAAACTATATCTTGGCATCCTTTCCTATTGTATTCCAAGTAAAAATATTTACTATAAGTGCCCGGTTTGATGACCAATTTACAGATGATCTAGATTGATGCACATTATCCGATATCTGCAGACCGTAGACTCAAATAAAACATGCTCTGAACATACTTCAGATTACTTGAAATGCTAATTGGAATGGTAAATATCAGGACGGGAAAGGTTGTGTTAGGTACCGGGAAGTAAATGAATTCATCGTCGGTCATTGCTTACAGTGATGTAAAAGGAAACGAATTTGTGAATAGTGGGACTCAAGATTAAGGAAGAGAAAGTTCCCTTGTTGACTATAAGTAGAATCAAACCCTGTGAAATCAACAGGATATTTAACACGACACTCTCGACTGAACAACCGTCTCATCTGAACCGTCATCAGCTGACGGGATTCTCGGTAAATGAGACTAAGATTCAGTCTTCTTAGTAAACCGTTCATAAAAGAACAAGACTTATGTCCCTAGCGGACTTTTAGACTTGCAAATGTGTGACTTGTGCAAATATTCTAAAGTCTACTAAACTAATAAACTCCGCTTGTGGATTCCTTGGAAGTAGCAATTCTGTATTTCTTTCCATTTTGACAAAATTGTTTTTATCTTGAGTGAGAAGTGAGTCTAACGTTTGTACGAGTAAGTTGAGTAGGTTGAATTTGTAAGACAAACTGCATTTTCGATATTCTCTTCCAAGCTGTAGGAATTCAATCTATTGCTGTTGTTTTATAACTGGGCTTCAACGTTGGTGAACAGTTCCATCCATATTTGCAACATTCTATGAATTTATGGTGGATATAAAAAGAAATCATATTTACAGCATGGAACTAGATAGAGTTTAGTATCAAGTTTTATAGCCACGTTCCAGTATCAGGTAGGATAAAGGTAGATTATCATCTGTAAATTGCAATGTAAGTAAGATATACATCTTACTGTTCTTGCCTTAATTACTTTTCCATTGGACTTAATGGCTTATTTGTTTAATCTTATTAGTAACAGCACGTTTTCCGTAGACAAAGTATACAAAGTATTAATGTCAATAAGGGACAGTTTAAAAACTTACTTTAATTTACACTATACGATTTATTTGTTTTCCGCACTGTAAATGCTGTTGAAAACGTTGTTATGAAAAGATCCATGTAGTTCTATTAGTTGGTATTATGTATGTGAAAATAATTATGTAGACAACTAAAATTTCTCAAAGCTTAGGACATGACGCTGATATAATGAAGGAAGGTGGAAAGAATATTTGCGTTCTAAGTAAATATCTAGAAATAATATAGTTGCAATTAAACTCCTGTGTACCAATACTGTTAATTTAACAATAATTACATTTATCATTATGATACAATAACATTATTAAGAAAGTATTTAAAAAGTGAAATAACTAAACGATGCTTTAACCAAATTACAAGACTTTAAAGGATGCCTAAATGTAATTCGGAGTAAAATGAATTATTAGGCAGGAGGATACAAAAGGAAATAAGCGTTCATAAATTACTTGCCATTTACATTGTATGATATTTGGGTGATTTAGTATCTGGTTTTATTAAATTTTGTTTGTGACCTCGATTAAATTTCTTAATTAAATTTCATTTGGCAAGGTTAAGAAAAACAAGAAGCAATATTTCACTTTTACTATGACATAAATTTAGGACACATTGATACAGAACTTAGGAGGGTGTGGTTTACAGTTTCATTGTAAGTAAAAATATATCTTAAAAGAAAATTTACAAAATTGGATTGGAAAAAAATATTTAGTGAAAACAGTTTACTGTCTATAGAAACTATTCACTGCATAAACATTTATTCAGATACTAACTGTAGCATTATCCCAACCCTTTAAGGGTGACCAAAAAGTCACTTTGCCTTTTTTAATTGTCAGAAATCTTATCCCGGTCATTATTTTGAATACTTTGGACACTTTTACTTTGTTGTTAATATTCAATAGTTTTATGATTCACATTCACTATTCAAACATCTCACCATTTTCTTCAATGCAAGTTTTAATAGTATTTGTATGAGTGCTGAATGATTTGCAATAAAGTTTGTTGTAGAATAGCAGTACACATTTTTCATACGCTGTTTGATATCGCCTTATTTATTTACTCCTTATATTGCAGGTGGTTTTGGAAAGACTGCATTTTAACTTTCATGGGTTATCCCGTTTCGTTTGTGTTCTGTTTTAGATATAGGTTGCTTGGATAACCTCAGAGATAATTCTTACAGGAAAAGATAAGGAAACGTTGTTGGATATGGAATAGGACCACCTCTCCCAATCCAACTCTGCAATATAGGCAAAGAGAGGAGATACACCAACTTGTTAGACTCTCATTATTAACTTAGTCCCAATTATTTAATACGAATGTCATTCACAAAACAATTGGAGCAGTTTTACAAGAAATCCAAGTAAAGTTAAGCGTTAAGTGGTTTGTTGAAAAATATGGTTCAATTATAATGACATTTATAAATATATTATATGCAGCATTTGTGCCTGGCAGACTTGAATACGCATCGGTTCTTGGGAGTCCCATTTATAATACCTATTTATAATATTCAATTAGAGAAAGTACAACGGAGATTTTTAAAGACTATTCATTTTATTACGTTATGGATTTTATCCTTCTTGTGGTACACCTCAAGATTTATTGCTTTCTTGTTTTAATTTTAATAGTCTCGTAGGCGAATTATGTTTTCAATTATATTCCTTTTTAAAATCATAAATAACACATTAAATGCAGTCTCAAGACTGCATCATGTTCCTAGACTTAATTCTAGATTTCACTCCGTTTTACAATTACCCACACCTCGTATCAATTTACTAATAGCATTTCCCTTATATCAAATGATTTCCAATTACCAGAAGTATGAAGATCAACTTGATATATTTTTTCATTCTATGAATGACACAAAAAATTGTTTGTCTAGCAAATGTAATCCTTACCTTGTATGTGTTAGTTTGCTTATTTGTTTTATTTATCTGTTATTGTTCATACTTAAGTTCTTTGTCTTGATTTTATATTTTATATTTTGATTGCTCTATTTTATGTAGTATTTATTGTTGTGTTGAATGTTGTTTTATGTGTAAGTTAAAATTTTATGCATGAGAATGTTTTATTTTGCAAATTAATGTTTTGAATAAGTTTTGAATAGCCCCTGTATATGTGTGTTACCAAAGTATGTTATGTGTAGTGTAGTGTACATGTAAAAGACGAAAGTACAATTCACACAAGTTTTATATTTACCTGAAGATGCTTAAATGGCCTCTATTTTTCACTTTATTTATTTAAAATTTTACTCAATTTTTTATTTTTATATTTTATATTAATGTGAGCAACTCCCTCGAGCAGGAGGCGGGTTCAATATTCCATTCAAGTAAGAATCTACTTATTTCTTTTTCATAAATTTTGTTTATCTCACTATATAGATTTTCCTCAAATATCACACATGGAATAATAACTAAGTCGTATAACTTTAACAAGTGTCAGCTATATTTACTACAACGGATGTTCAGATATACAGTTATAAATATTTTCTTAATCTAAACTTATACTAAAATTAGAAATTTAGATCTCTTTATTTATATGACTTTTCAAATTTGATTGGTTAAATGAAACTTTTGTTTTGAAATTTGCTAAAAATTTGTTTTAAATATCTTTATCATTCATTGATCAATGTTTTTAAATATGTGGACAATAAAATATCCCTTTTAACTGCAGTTAAATAAAATGATCTACCTTGTATTTTGAAATTTCTACGTTCTCAGACGATCTTGAAGTTGGCAGGCCTGCTGAACTGGAACTAGACTTTCTCGTTGTTTTCAGCCATTAACTCGTTCGGAAGCCGTCAGATTCTCCTCCGTTCCATTTATTCCTCTCAGGCACTGGTCACTAATTTTGATCCGCACTTTATTCCCTTTTCGAAAATTCACTGCAGTCGAAGCACTTGATTGGTCACAAATCTTAACAGTTCGTTGATTTACTAGTTTAATTTTCTTATGTTTGATTCCTGTTCGGACTAATTCCTTTTCTTACAACTTATGATGAAATTATAACCTCACATTAGTTTGACATTTGAGATTTGAAAAGGTACAAATTTTAAAATAATTGAGTTGCCTTGAGTTTACTTGTGATTTTCACTTGTTTTCTTTTAGATTACTACAGATGTTTACAAGTCAATGATTATGAGCAAACTGGCCGTTTTCGTCCAAAACACTTTTAATAAACCCAAAAACAAAAGAAGTTTGTTGTGGATACGACGTCACCTGTCATATTAGACAACTTATTTTATGAAATTTTGGGCATACGGATTTCTAGAACTGAAAATTATGCTTATTTTCGATTATAGGTTACAATTCTCGTTATTTTGATACCCCATTTGCTATTGTAGGTTATAATTTTACATCTACTCTGAACCTATGCTAAACTATGAAAATACAGTAACATTTCTTTCTTAAAACTGTTTTTACCTATCTAATTCTATTCTATGACCTCTTTATTAAAGTTCTTATGGCTTATTTTTGTTCTAGGTGTCGAAATGACATCGTTTTTCACAAATTTTTCACTTATGGAAAAGTCTACAACATGAGATAAATACTGCTTTTTATTCCTTGGAAGATGCACTAGCCAATGTCTACAGCAGATTCACACTCACCGTTAGATTACAAGATTTACAAAGTTTGTCGTTTGACATATGACACAATTTTTTTTCTTGTACAATGCACCTATATATTGGATCAAATCCAGTTCTAAGGATGTGAACTTGCTAAAGGTATAACACTTTAAATTTCTATAACGTTATTTGCATGTATATTGAAAATTTAGTAAAATTTCTTCGATAGCCGCTACTGTACAAAGCTACCGTTTCAAAATTTGATGAAAATCTTTAAATGAAGTACAGATAATGTTTTGTACTGCTGTGGTTTGTTGGTGACAAACATGTACTACATTTCTGTGCTGTTTTTTTTTTTCAAGAAATTATCGTTGGAAAATTGTTTTATTTTGAATTTCCTGTGGATTTTGACATTTCCGGAGTCATTTTCCATTATATAACTTGCATTGCACAAATTTGTGATATTCTTTTAAACTAGACGTAAAATAGAACAATTTGACTTAATTTTACTACACCATGTGATTCTTTTAAGAAAATCTATCAATTTAATAAATATTTTCAGTTTAATCCTTCATACTTGGAATTAAATATTTTAAAACCGCTACTATGCTTTAAGATCTGATTTTATTTAATGTTTTATAATTGAGCAGTATGTCATAACATGACATTATATTTTTATATTTAATGTTCGTATGCCTTTTTCTTTTAAAATTTAGTTAAAGTTTTCTGTTTTACCTTATCCTGTCATTGGATATTGTAATTCTAAATAAATAAATAAATAAATAAATTCCTGGGTTTAACCACATATTTTTGGTATTTCTGAAACCATAATTTCACATACCATATCTTTCCCTAGGAAAATTCTTGGCTACGTCCATGCAGGTACACAGAAAAAGTCGAACCCACAGAACTAGCTGATTGATATTTTTTATTCTCCTGTACTAACAAAGTAATATTAGATACTAACAAGATATAAAAGTGTTTCAGGCCGTAACAATTCTGCAAATTTTATGAATATAGATTGTTATTTGGGGACAAAGGAAAGTAAGAATATCCGAGACATTAAATTGTTTTCATTACAAAGGGACACATCGTATACAACACAATTTTTAACTTTGAAACTACAATATCCTTTTTACGTAATTTCAATTGTTCCTTTCGTTTTGTCTATCCAGCGCCTGTTGTAAAACATGTTAAAGTTTATGCCAGTAATTTTAACCGTTAATTGTAAATGTCGACATGGAAATGAACTTAACGCATATTGTCGCTGTTGAATGTTACAGAGACAGGAAAAAAAATGAGATGTCTGTATTCACAGCGGGTAATTGTGTCAAAACTGTTCGGGCGATTGTATTTAATGAAAGGGCAAAAAATTAACATGCACGGAATTTACGTCCTGAACAACGGCTAGGTGAACGAAATGAATATTTGATTGCAAGGGTCAATGGAAGGTACGATAATAATATCGGATAAATTGTTTATTTACAGACAAGCATTGGCATTGGAAATAGATTCCGAAAATAATGATTTTACAGCGTGGACCAATTTCAACTATAAAGTAATTTCTTGCAATTGAGAAATATAGTTAAATGTCTGTGGCTAGATTTTCGAGTAGAAATTAAATAGCATTGCCACATCTCGACATCTTGATTCGTTTCATACAGTGCGAATAACTTTTTTATTTTAAAAAGTTTTTTGAGTTCAATAAAGAATTTTCTATGCAATTTTTCGAAAAAAAACCAGCGGCGTACGCAATACTCTTCTATAACTTTCGGTTATTCCAAATTTACATTATTTTAAAACGAATACCCTTTATATTTTTCGATTTGTGAAATAGGTATACTTAAAATTTACTTTAAAATAAATGTTCTGTTGGATTAGATTAAAAAAAGTAGATACAATCATGATATATGTATTTAATTTTCTTGTGAAATAATTTAGTAACAGAACAATAGTATGTTCAAAATGTGAAGTTGCAGGGAAATTTCGCTTATACCACTTTACTACAGAGAAAACAACATAAAAAAACGTTACGTTACAAAAACAAAAATTTTCGCAAATAAAAAAGTTAGACGCTACTTAGACGCCTTATTTTCGCACCGAAATGTCAAACTCTCATTATCAGAAGTCATAAAACCATATAAAATGGTCATAGAAAACAGTAAGGAACAAGTAAAGAGACATTTTTGTTTCACACTACATGAAACCTGTAGAAATTTTTTAACGTTATACACTGTTTATTAAATAATGTCATAACTTATTCTGTCATTGATAACTTTTGACTTTTATTTTTTTAACATGTCTAGACATATTAGACACTAAAATGGGTTTGGATATTTCCATCTTCTTAAATAGTAAAAACAATTATTATATATATTTTTTAAGATTCTATTAGTATTTTAAATTTTATAGGTATTTATTTTAAAGCTTAATACCTTGTATAAGTTGGATATCCTGTAAGAAGTTTGACTGCCATTACTTCAGCATGAGATAGAATAATCATAAATAAACAAAAATTTTGTTACATGGGCGTAAGATTAACGGTTTTCCAAATATAACGAGTATTGGGTAGTTTCATCACAACGTGACAACAGCTCTTAAACTAATGTTACACAGCTGATGCAGACTTGTCCTACGGAGTAACAAAAATGTAAACAACTATTTATTATTGTGAAACGTTTAGTAAATTTCAAGACAATCATTTTCCATTTTTTAAATAAATAAAATAAATAAAAAATAAAATAAAGTATATCGATTGTGTAGTAGATAGTTAGCTCGAATTTTATGTAATTATGAATCTCTTAAAACATGAAATTTTAATCAAATTATGAATTTGAAAAATATGTAATTAAGGAACCCACAGATTCATGTCGTCTAAATAATCATACGTATTAAAAATTATTTAGGTCATTACCAACAAGCAAAATTCAGTAATTTTTAAATGCAAGTACAAAACAAACTATAACATATGCTCAAAATATCCACCACCATTTTCGACGAACGCACGACACCTTCGAATACAATTTTCGCTAACTCGTTGGAAAATACCCGGATTTATCCTTATTTGATGGGCAGTGGTAAAAATTCGCAAGACTTCGACTGTCGAACTCCAGATACCAATTGAATTGCGTATTGTTGGTTATTGGACACCTTAATGCCTCGAGAATTTTAAATTTATTACAACGCTAATTATTTGTTAGAATTAAGCACAAAGAAGTTAACAAAGTGATAAACATTGCATTTTATGTTATTCTATACATGCAGTTATGCCAATATTCCTTAATTAATCGAACCTTTGTATATCAAGTTAGAGATTTTGATAACTCTTTTCTCGGAAACGGTTGAGTTTAGGACCCATGTCATATAAGGTTTTCTTGTTTATTTTAATGTATTCTAGTGTCTGTTAAAATTAAGGCTGTCAAACTACTAACACCCTGTAAATACGTTAACCCGACAGTAAAGGATAACAAGAAGCAAACAGCAATCGTAATGTTCATGAAAAATTGTTACATACTGTTTTCATGTTTGTATTATTAAGTTTGCATCGAATAATTCATTAGAACGAGTGCACTAGTACTTATGCGTTTGAGGAAATAAAATTTTTGATTGGTACGTTTTACGAGGGTTCGAGATACAAATGCCATATTCCGTTGTATCTATTATACGGTTTTATTGGGTTCTAGATAAGTGTGATTTGCATACAATGTAAAACACATAAAATCCCTTTTATCGATTTTACATATAATTTGTGGAACGTACCATTCAAATTTATACATATGCAGAATAACATAGGCAGAACATTTGTACCAGGACATAAAATATTATGTTAATTTCGACAAGATAACGCAGTTGTGACTATCAACACAGAATGTACTTCAATAATATATTTTATTTGCAATGTAATAGTGTATTTAGAAATATTTGGTTTGTGCTTGCGAAAATTACTTTTTTGAATGTCAACCAAATTATTTGAACTTTTGCTATTAAGAAGAAAATGTAGCCTTATTCAATTCTGATAAATCAAACTGTATTCGAGAAATTGGAGTAAGTATACACTTAAGGGGTGCACTTGTAAAATGTAATATGCCACACAGTTCACAATTTCCTAAAAGCAAGTACCTTAGTTGTGTTATTGATTGAAATAATATTAAATCTGTTTTTAGTAAAGGAAGTAAATCGGCAGAGCTTTTATGAAAATATTTGAATATTGAAATACAATTTTCAAAAATATATTTTATTATTAGTTCTTGTATTGTTTTCTTTGTTTTAAAGGTATTAATATAATTCAAATAAATTCAATTTTTTTTTTGTTTCTAAGAATCCTATCAAATGAAATCAAACAATGTTCTTTGATATCAAAAATCTATTTATGCAAAAGATATCCAACTTCATAGACAAAATTGTGATTTTTTTGAAGATATAAGCACCTTACTTTATACAGGGTGTCTCGTAATTAGCTGCCAACCCTGAACAGGCCGATTCTATGATCAAAACTAAGTAAAAAAGTTCATATGAACATGGGTCCGGAAATGCTTCCTAAGGGCACAGGGACCCATTGAAGAGGGAGGAATGGAAATCATTTTTTTGCAATATCTCTCAATCGCGTTGTGATAAATGAATGAAATTTGGTATACACAGCTAAATTTTGATGAGCAATTTGATGGACTAATCCATTTATTTCCACAAGGTCCATTGGGGTGGGTACGGGGGGGCCCTTGGTACTTTGCGTGTGTAACTTTTTCATCTTTGACTTTTTAACAAATTGGACAGCAAATTCCGTTTTCCCGAACTGTTTTACGTTAAAAAGGTACTCTTGTTTCAAATCGTTATCTTTAACGGTTTCTGAGAAAATCGCTCTTGAATTAATCCCACTTTGGTCAATTTCATAGTAATTTAAACAAAATTATCAAGGTATTCTTATGTCAAAGTATTGTCAACCCGATTGCCAATTTAATAGTTCTAAGCGAAAAAAATGGAAGAGTTTACGGGACAAGAGTTAGTTGATATGATATTTATTTATGGCTTTTGCGATGGTAATGCTGCAGCGGCAGAACGCGAGTACGGGAGAAGGTTTCCAAACCGAAGGCTGCCATCAAGGAGGACATTCCCTACGGTATTCCGCAACTTAGCTGCAACCGCCACTTTTCGAAAGGCACCGGGTCAAGGACGTCCCAGGATTAATAGGGAAGCGGAGGTCCTTGACGCTATTGAACAAGATCCTACGACTAGCATACGGAACATTTCAAGGCAAATAAATGTTCCTCGGCCAACGGTACTACATATCTTAAAGATTTCCTTAACAGAATTGATTAGATGTGCTACTAACATTTCAGGTTGGAAGAATATTAAAGCGACAAGGTCTACATGCCTATCACTATCGACGTGTACATGGCTTGATACCAGAAGATTTTGCGCCACGTATGCAATTTTGTCGCTGGATTTTGTCGCTGGACAACGAGCAAGCTTCCAAAATTTTGTGGTGTGACGAAGCTACTTTTACCCGAAATGGAAAATTAAATTTTCATAATTCTCATTATTGGGAAGAAGAGAACCCACATGTTGTTCGGAGAACAAACTTCCAGCAACGGTTTTCCATAAATTTATGGGCGGGAATAATTCACGACACTCTGATTGGACCTATTGAAATTCCACAACGTCTCAATTCAAATCTTTATTTAAACTTACTTCAAGAAAATCTTCCCCAAATTCTCGATGATCTGCCTCTAAATTTACGACGTAACATGTTTTTTCAACACGATGGAGCCCCGGCACATAGTGGTCGCAATGTTCTAAATTTCCTAAACGAAAATTTCGCTGGACGGTGGATAGGGAGGCACGGACCGGTAGCTTGGCCGCCGCGTTCTCCCGACCTAACCCCGCTGGACTTCTTTTTCTGGGGATATCTAAATCAAAAAGTTTACGCCACCGAAGTCGATACCCGTGAGGAATTGCTGCAGCGTATCAATGATGCAGCCAATGAAATTCGTCAAAACCGTTTTAGCATCTTAATAGCTTCGAGAAGTGTTACACGTAGGGCAAGACTTTGTATCAGAGAAGGTGGAGGGTTTTTTGAACAGTTTTTAAAATAGCTTGTTGTCTGTTATCAAAATTAAGTTTCCATCTTATGATCCCTTCGAAAAGTGACGGTTGCAGCTAAATTGCGGAATACAGTGAGGAATGTCCTCCTTGATGTCAGCCTTCTGTTTGGAAACCTTCTGCCGTACTCGCGTTCTGCCGCGCAGCATTACCATCGCAAAAGCCATAAACAAATCATCATATCATAATTGTTCTACATCAATAATGTGTATTACTGATTACGTATTAAATTATTATTATTTTTTTTTGTTTAAATTACTATGAAATTGACCAAAGTGGGATTAATTCAAGAGCGATTTTCTCAGAAACCGTTAAAGATAACGATTTGAAACAAGAGTACCTTTTTAACGTAAAACAGTTCGGGAAAACGGAATTTGCTGTCCAATTTGTTAAAAAGTCAAAGATGAAAAAGTTACACACGCAAAGTACCAAGGGCCCCCCCGTACCCACCCCAATGGACCTTGTGGAAATAAATGGATTAGTCCATCAAATTGCTCATCAAAATTTAGCTGTGTATACCAAATTTCATTCATTTATCACAACGCGATTGAGAGATATTGCAAAAAAATGATTTCCATTCCTCCCTCTTCAATGGGTCCCTGTGCCCTTAGGAAGCATTTCCGGACCTACGTTCATATGAACTTTTTTACTTAGTTTTGATCATAGAATCGGCCTGTTCAGGGTTGGCAGCTAATTATAAGACACCCTGTATACTTTTTAAATCATTTCCCCCTTGATACAATTCAGTGTACCGTCTATTTTTATCGATAAATAACACACTTGCCTTTGTCAAGAAACAGTAGAATCATTGAAAAAAAAAGAAAAGTGTTATAACTGAAAAGCTAATATTTATAAAAAATATTGCCTACGTTGTTGGATTCTACGTAAAAAACTACAAACACAAATATTTGCTGTATAGCGTCTAATTAATTTCAACACTATATATCCTAATTAATTATTTATGAGTGATTTATTTTTGCAGTCAATATCTAGTTAATTAAAAACCAAGTCTGAGTAAAAAATGACTCAATAATAGTTAAATTTAAATCATATTAAAGATTAAAGTCAACAGTCAGCTCTAAATTGATTTTATATACTCAGAATAGAGTCAAGTCACTCAATTGATAGTTAGCAGCAACTCGGATTTGAGTAAAACTCACTCACTTTTTATGCTATGGCTTCTTCACTCATTGTCAGTTGTACTCGTACTAATAGAGTGAAAATTTAACTCAATCGGGTGTGGACAGAAATTGATACATTATTGAGTAAAATTTAGTGGAATTTGAGTGAAATTTTGTTACAGTACTTACTTAAAATGCTCTGTATCTCTTAAACGAATCAATATATCGAGATGTGGTTTCCGCCATTCTACTTTTCTCGAGACCTTGACATTTTAACTACTTTTCTTATTTTACAGAAAATAGGAGAAACTATATTAATAATTTATAGAGTATATTCACAATTCCAAAATACGATTCAATCCCCAACAAAAGTAACACAAATGTCAATTAATGAGGTCAAATTCTTACAAAATATCTACAGTTCTGTAGATTTATTTGTTCGACATGTGATATATTTTTTTCAAATAAAAATATTTCAATGTGTCTGTCACTGAAATCTTGAATGGAAAAAAACGTGGAACGGATTTATCCCTCAAGAGTGCCTCAACTCAGGCGTAAACTAACCAAAACCTTGGGAGTATTGGAATATATTCACGGAGGCAGCTTTGAAGTGAATTTTATGGGAACTTCTTATTTAAACGATTTCCCCTGGGTGGGAGTACATTTATTTAAATACATATTAGTTTTTTTTTAGTAATTTATGTTACAAAATCAAATAAGTAAAAGAGAGAGTAATGTCTAATATTTAAAATTATGAAGTTTAAATAGTAGATAGTTATTTCAGCAATAAATATTATTTACTATTATTATTTATGAAATATCCTTGTTAAACAATAAGTTACCACAATTTCATTTATTAATAAAAAAAAACATAAAACACTTTTTGAATGTTTAGTAATTCCAGAAAAAGAGACAAAAGCTGATTTGTAATATTTATAAAATCATAGAAAAATGGGTATGCTTTTCTCTTTCTGTCATTTTGTTGTAATAATAAATGAAATATAAAACTTATGTAATGTAATACTGTTTTGTTGTGTTTTATAATAATTTAATATTTATTACAACATAATATACTTAGTAGTTATTTATTGTATAAGTTTTTAAGTAACATGAATGTTTAAAGGCGAGAAAGTAGTTCAAGCGTTTCATGTTCTTAAGTGGATAAAAAGCAATTAAAACACAAATGCAGTACAATGTTTTATCCATAATCACATCACAATCATATTTGTGGAGTCAGAATTATTGGAATTTAATAAAAAGATATTCGCACGACTTGATATTTCTTAATAGTACTCAGTGAAACGTGGTAGATTTTGTTATACCTACTGGTTGTTATGGTATGTATATACGAATTTGGTAAAAATACAAGAAAGTAATTGTGTTCCTGTGGCTGTTTTTGAAGAAGCTCAAGAAGCAATTGTCCATTTATTGCCAGCGAAATCCAGGAAACATTACGAAAAAGTGTTCGCCGAATTTAACGAATGGAGGGAAAAACGGAGACAATAAATGAAGAAAATATACTATCGTACTTTTTAAATTTGAAGAAAAAATATGCAATTTCATCTATGTGGTCGAAGTTTCGTTGTTGAAGGTCTATAAAAATATAAATATTGGAAAATATAACAAGCTTACTGCTTATTTGAAGAGTGAATCGAGAGGATATAAAGCAAAAAAAGCTATGGTATTCGAAAGAGCACATATTGAAGAATTTTTTACTGAGGCTTCCGATAAAGAATAGTTAGGTAATGATTAAGGTGATATCTCTTTACCTTTTACATGTTGTCAGGTATATATTGAACTTTGAATTATTTTAGGTTGCACTAATAATGGGGGTTTCTGGTGCCTGTCGATGCTGCGACTTGAAAAAATTGAAAATTAGTGACGTACAGGATGTTGACAGTTACCTACTTGTTTCAATACCTGACACCAAGATGGGCATTTGAAGAAAATTTACAATTATTATAGAAGAAGGATTTTGCGTGAATGCTGTTGAAATATGCAGAAAATATATTTCTCAGCTTCCAATTCGCCTAACACAAGACAGATTCTTTTTAAGATACATCAATAAAAAATGTATTGCTTAGCCTGTTGGAATCAACACATTAGAGAAATGTCCTCAATAGTTACTTCATTCCTCAATATCGCAAATCCAGAAGCATATACTGACACTTCGACAACTTTATTGGCCAATAAAGGTGCTGATCTTACAATCATCAAACGGCATGGTGGATGGAAGTCCATATCTAAGAAACTTGATATTGCAAGGAAAATCCAAGGAAAACATAGCTGTTCCTTACAAGAAGAGACATTCGTAACTTGTGCAAATTCTTCACAAACTTCGGCAGATGTCATGCGTTCCGAAAATGATGGCAACAATGCTACAAGTGTTGTTATTAACGGAAAGGAAGTTAAATGTGATCAAACAAATAACGAAGTGTTACTATATATGTAAATGTTAATAAGTAAATAAATTAATTTGATTTATTATAGGTCTTTTCATTATTCTACTAGTGAAATAAAGTTACTTTATTCCACTAGTGGATATAGTATCACTTTAGACGATTCATATGTGTGGATAAAAGTCCGATTATAAGGTGATTGTGGATAAATATAATTTATAGTCACGTTTTACAAATTACACTACTCTATGTTAATACAAACAAGTGTTTTCCAAACATGTAGCATTCACGAGAAATCAATAGGTATATGAATTTTGTACTGCAATTCATTGTAACCTCCGAGAAATACAGGGTGTTAAAAAAAAGTGTAAAATATTTAAGGAGGTAATAGTATGAACCAAAATAAGCAGAAAAGTCTCAATAAACATGGGTCCGCAAAGTAACGGTTGCGGAGATATGGAATGTTTTATGTTTTTTAGCCCCTTTTTTTATTTTGCAAAAACGTTGTGTATTTTCTTATAATAGTTGGTTGATGTTTAGTGAAATAAACAGTACGTATTTGACAGTTGTTCTCAGTGCACAAGTTTTCTTTCGCTATGGCTGGTTACTCTAACGCAGAATTAACAGACATGCATTTCATGTATGGTCGTGCTAATGGGAACGCCACCGAAGCGCGACGTCTTTATGTTGACGCTTATCCAAATCGCCAGATTCCTTCACAACGCATGTTTGGAAGAATTCACCAAAGATTGCGTGATACCGGTTCCTTGAGCAAACAGTGCCATTTATCCGGAAGACCAAGGTCGGTATCCACTCCTAGAGCAGAAGAAGAAATTCTAGCACTGGTAGAGCAGAATCCAGGTACGAGTGTGCGGAGAATATCAGCCGAGGTAGGAATTAGTGGTCCTCTTGTTTGGAGAATCCTTCACGAGCAACTGCTTTATCCATACCATGTGCAACGAGTACAGGCCTTAAATCCAATAAATGATCATCAAGCACGTTTGGTTTTTTGCCGCTGGTTTCTACGTCATGATGCTGAAGACCCTCGTTTTCTTGCAAACATTCTTTTTACTGATGAGGCCGGGTTCACAAGAAATGGAGTGTTTAATTTTCACAATACGCATATTTGGGCCGACGAAAATCCTCATGCTCTAATAGAATCTGGACATCAGGCACGTTTTTCATTAAACATTTGGATGGGTATTGTAGGTGACAGGTTTCTAGGTCCTGTTGTTTTACCAAACCGATTAACAGGCGCTGCTTACCTCAACTTTCTGCAGAACACACTGTATGAGTTTTTGGAAGACATTCCTTTGAATCAGAGGCAACAAATGTGGTTCCAGCATGATGGTGCTCCAGCTCATTTTTCCATGGCCGTTAGAGAGCATTTACACCAAACTTTTCCACATAGATGGGTAGGAAGGGCCGGACCTGTTTTATGGCCTCCAAGATCGCCTGATCTGAACCCTCTAGATTTCTTTGTTTGGGGATATTTGAAGACATTAGTGTATGGTACTCCTGTAAATAGCCTGGAAGAGCTGCAGCTACGGATTAATCAAAAGTGTCAAGAAATCCAAACCAAGGAGGGTGTTTTCGAAAGAGTTCGAATATCGTTGAGACGAAGATGTCGTGCCTGCTTGGAAATGGACGGAGGGCACTTTGAACATCTTCTGTAACTTTGTTTTTTGTTTGTTAAAAGCTTCCTTTGTCGGTTTATTCCTAATAAAATAAAATGTTTGAAAAACGAATAGTGGTCCATGTCTCCGCAACCGTTACTTTGCGGACCCATGTTTATTAAGACTTTTCTGCTTATTTTGGTTAATACTATTACCTCCTAAAATATTTTACACTCTTTTTTTAACACCCTGTATATTATATGTATTTAAATATAGTACAATTTAAATGATGCTCTATTAAAGTAAAAGTCAATTTGACAAATATTTGGTACACCATTTTCAATTGTTTTGTCGTTTCAAGTAGTGCATTTTAATCAGAAGAGGAATTACTACAATTTTGGAAACATACCTCACTTTGTATGTTGGCAGCTGTTGGCAATTTCAGCAATTAAATTTTAATGGAAAATTTGGTTTCTGTGACAGTAACTTTATAGCCTGTACAGTTCGAGGTAATAGACTTCGTGTTATTAATACAAATTTCACCTAAGTTCTATTTATTCATGCTGGGCCTTTATAATACTTTTTTAAATTTCGTGCTATTTCCTGGAAAATGCAATCTGAAAACGTCGAACGGCTTTAAACGGAACCAGACGCTAACAATGTTGTACAGTGTCAGGTAGATTTTCTCTGTAAGCGACATAAAATGATCGATCAAGCAAAACCAATTAGTTAAATATGGAAGCAGCTGTAAGGACTAAATGTCACTTTTCATAAAATTGTAGGAAACAATTAAAACTCTGAAATAAAGTTACTGATTTATATATTTTTTTAATTTTATAAAGCAATTAAGCAAATTTTATGAAGTAAATAGTTTGAAGTAAATATTTACCTGATTAAATTGTTTGAAATTTATAAATTTTGATGCCTAAAAAATTTTCAACATATGAAGATAAAATTAAGAACCTTAATTAAGTATTTTAATTATAGGGATGACTCCACATAACTTTGACACGGGGGTGTATGAAACGAGTGAGGTGTACTTCAGGGTATCTTTCTCGGCCGAAAATAAACTGATTTATATCAAGATATCTCAATGCAACTTTGATATTACTGTAGGCGTATTGTTCTGGATTCTTTTGAACAACAAAATTAAACTCACGAGCTGCGAGGTGAAATCGCAAAGGAATGCTTTCGGCATATAATCGCGATGCTATGGCAACATTCTGTTGACGCTCAATGTCTAATCCATAATAATATTTATGAAAATCAATCACCATTACCGTAAATGCTTCTTTTTATTAATACCATATCATTGGAACATTATAAAAAATGCGGTACCTGTAAAGGTATTGAGTAAAATCACTGAATACAATAAGAAGTGGATCTTATTTGTGGAAGGGTGAAATGGGCGGTGACTATTAGACGCTTTCATTATAGCCATCTCTCTCTATCGCACGGATTTCTATGACTTTCTTTATCGCTCTCACGTAACGGCCGATGAACCATGGGGACTTTCCGACCCTGTATACCTAGGTATATAAAAAGGAATTGGTAGTATCAGGGCTTTATTACTTGTTAAGGCGAACGCATCGTATCAACGGTAGTATCAGTCCTTATTGAATTGTATTCAGGTCCTTCATTGTATTTAGAAGCAACGTGATATTCTCGAGTGCACATTTACAATCAACTCACGTATTGGAATTTAGACGGAGAATATTTCTCTGATTTGATACGAGCGTGCCGCTGCCTGTGAGATTCTGCCGCTGTATCTGATGTAGATATCACAACAGGCACTTATACTCGTACACCACACTTGATGACTGTCTTTCCTGAATTAGAAAATCAGAAGCAAGAAGTCAGTGAATACAAACGGATTTTATTAATATTAGACGAGGAATATTTCAAGATGACGCCTTAAGTGCTCTTTGCTATATGTTTTAATCCTTACTGAAATACTCTTAACAACACCCAATATGGATATCGAGTTAAACTAAAGGTAATAACACTATACCGTGCTTTCATGATGATTTAAAATTCAGGTAATTATTTTGTGGATAAACACGTCGATCAGTATTTTTAGTTGCGGATTTTTTGACATATGAAAATTGTTTGCAGGACACCTTGTATACAATTTTCTTATGTCAAAAAATCTGCAACTACTAATCTAATCTAAAATCTAAACTAATCGCCTTATCTGAGCATTTTTCCACAAAATAATTACCTAAATTTTAAACGAATTTGTTCGTTTCCTCATGAAATGTATACAATAAAACACTTAATATGTATAGGTGATATCTACACCAACAAAGTTGCAAGGACTGTCAAATGCAACAGAAATGATATCGAAAGATGTACGCATGGATTTTGGTTAATGTTAATGTAAAAGGTTACATATGGAATGAGGAAAATGGAAACATGATTAAGCCGATCAATCATTAAACAACAGAAATGTGTCGCAAACTGAAAAAACAAACGTGAATTATACAAAATATTCAGCATTTAACCAAAACAACAAATTGAATCATACATAACAAAGTGAGATTTTCAGTTGCAATATAAATAGTGATTGTGTCTCCTTCTTAGTTCAAAATTTAATCCGAAAAATTTGTTTAAAATCATTGACATCCTTACAGTCCAAATCGTTAAATGTAATCGAATGATCCAAACCTGACTAATATATTAACATGTTAACCAATTAACAAAAAATGTAAACTAATGTAAATTATCTAAAGAAAGAATAACGTTAAGAACGGAAATTGAAGTCCCGTTTCATCTAACAAAGTACTACAATATTCATATAGATGTCGCTACAGGAAATACGTTTATAGTAAAAATAGTACGATTATTTCATTCATTCAAATTCCGGCAAAACACACCTAAGAAAAAACGAGAAAATCCCAGGTGCACCGCACACGTGCACGATAATGAGTTGTCCGGCCAATACGTCCATCCCACTCTCTTGCTATCTCATAATTGCATATGAAAAGAGAAGGGCAATAAAATAATAAAAACTCCAATTTGCGGCCGCCCGTTTTTTGTTCTGAAAATATTTCTATTTTCTATCTTCTACATATTATTATGTACATATTTACAAAAAAGGAGGATGGCAAGTGGTTGTACAAATTTATAATATTTGCAGCCAACTAAAAGTTTTATTTCATATTATTTTCTACATTTTAGTACTTATATGGATTCGGACCAGAGTAGGTGGTAATGTAATTATTTCTTGTATGGATCTTTGAGCTGTTATCTTTTATTGTTGCGTTGTGGCTGCGAAATATTTTATTTGTGGAGTTTACTATTTTTTATATGAAGGAAAAAACATTAACAGAGTAAGTATTACAATTTGCTAGGCATAGTTGTACTTAGTACTAAATTCAAGTAAATAATAGATATTAAAAATAAATATGTAGGTATATTGTATTTGATTATTTGAAAATAAAAATTACATATGCGACAATGGACTTTCCGCTTACTTAGCCGTAATATAAATATGACATATTGTCGTTGCAATGCACATACAGGCTGTTCCAATAGTGTGACAAAGTTTATAATTATTTTCAGTTATAGTTGTATAGGGCAAAATCTTCAGGCCAAAAACAAGATTTTCTGAACGTTTAATTCGGTCTGAAAATAATGAATAATGGAAATAATAATAAAATGTGAATCCGAGCAAGTAACTTTTTTCGTATCACTACTACAGGCAGTTATACTAAACTTTATCGCACTATTGTGGCACCCTATATATGACTAGATATATCATTATGGTAAATCAAAAGCATAATAGGTAAAAATGTATAATTATCTATGTTTATAACAAATATTATCTGGTAAAATTCTTTTCTTACTTTCAGATACAGAGACAGTTAAATATAACCGGAAGAAGTCTATATGTTATTTCGTAATATACCTATAGTGGTGAAAACAACCCGCTCTATGTAGAACAAATTAAGAAAGATGAAGAATTATGGAAAAAATCAATGGCAACAAATTTGGAACAATTTTATAAAAATTGTATACTACCAGAAATAATATACAAAAATATTCCACAGGGAAAAAGATGTATGGATCCAGAATATATTATAGAAGCTCAAATTAATAAAAAGAAATAATTTTATTTTATGATTTTTTAAATTTTTTCCTGTTCTACTGTACCTATTCTATTTATTTCTTTATTACTTTCATTTATTTACATATTTATTAAACTACACTGTTCCACAGAATTTCTGTTTATATTGGAGGTATTAAAGTACCTACAACTATTTTTTCAAGTGAAGTGAACTGAATACCTATTTCTCATAAAAAAAATTTAGTCTCAAATCGTCCTTTTGTACATAATTCTTTACACATTTTTTGGACAAAATAAGTATATCGTACATATTTTTTATATTTTCTCATTATTATGTATATTCACAATTAAAATTCTATTTATATTAATATGCGAATTTTTTTTATCAAGAATTACTTAATATTAATTATTAAAAATATAATATTTTCCATTTCTGTTTATACCAAAGTAAGCCGCTTTATTCACAAATCGTAATTATAACATAACTTTCCGTTATGAACAACTTTTCTTATTAACATTTTTTTATATTATCAAAAACAAAAGCAGTTTATTCTTCAACGTTATTAATTTTGTTAAATTTCTGATCACCCTGTATATATATAAATTACAGTTTTTCATGACAAACATATTCAATTAAAAAGCAAAATATTTTTTGTCACGAATTACTTTTTCTAGTAGAATAGAAAATAAAAATGTTTTCCCTCTTATCCACTAACCGTAGATACTAATATAGGTATATTAATTATAAATTATGGTTTTAAATAAACTAAAAATTGTTTATATTTCATATTTTCTAAAATTATATAATAGTATGGACTTGCACTGTTACTTATATACTTTTATACAAAAATATATCTAAAATGATCATGACATTCTTTAAATATTTACGTATCAATTAACAGAAACCATGACTACCAATTCAGAATCAGGTTATACCAAATTAACCACATACAACAGCTGTTCGTTAAAAATAACCCGAGTCCATTCATAAATAAATTTTTACTAGTGCGACATCTATTACAAATCAAGCGAATTAAAAGTCGGAGATAATGCTATTCATGAATGAATATTTTTTAATAATTTTATTCCAATATAACTTTTTAAATAATAAAGTGATGAACAAACTATGAAATAAAGTCTAATCAGTTTATTTATTTAAAGACAACTATATAAAAAATTGCATAATTCTATAATACTATGAAGAAATAATCGTTTCTTTGTAAAAGTCCAAAAAACCTTCATATTTAGAAATTAATTTCTCACGAATTATTTACCTATCCCAATTAATTTTTGCTTTACTGTCTTCATTTATACTTTGCCAAATGTGATATGAAATTTTACTACTTTCTTCCATTGCTTTAAAAAGATATATTGGAATAAAAAAAGAGCTGTTTTCTACCATTTTTCGGTATAATTTAGGCAACCAGAAATGCATCAGTTTCCACCCTTAATAAGAAGTGAAAACACAAAGAGTAACGGTAGACCTACAAGAACTTTTCATCAAACAATAAAATCCTGAAAATACTATTCCCTTAATAAAGAATACCTATTACGAATCGCACATAAATAGATAAAAATTGCACACCACTAACAACAAGAACACTATTTCCTCTTCAATTGAATAGTAAGAAAATAACGTGGTTTTCTAAACCGCTTCATTGTAGACACTACAATAATATCAATCATGAACAGATAAATAGAGAACAAATATACAAATGCCTGGTTGTTGAAGTTGAATAATAGTTCTTCGCATCTGGATGCTCCTTACCATTAACTCTGTTACACAGTGTTCAATGATTATCACCTCTACCTGGAAGAATGCATTTCAAGACTACTGAAGACTAGAATCGTTTCCTGAACTTTCTCAACCTCTCTGTCTCTGAGCTGTTCGTACACCAAACCAGGTTGGTTTTAACAGGGGACACTTTCTTCTTTTTTTCTAATACCACTACCTTTAATTCTTTTTTCTGTTGACATGTAACCCTACTCTGCCTCCAGTGAGTACGCTAGTTCTGGTCTACAACATATAGACCTACTTTCTTGAATGTATATTTATTTTTTACATTTGGAAGTGACTCTATGCACAAAAGTATGAAAAAAAGTTTATATAACACAAGTTCTAAAGTAATTCCTCTGTTTAAAAGTTTGTATGCATAGAAATGACTCCTGTGAAAGAGGAAGCGAACTTCTAGAACACCCTGTATTTTATATGTTTAAAATGCATTGGAAATATGTTAAAAGTTTATGTAAATTTGCTTATTTTCTTGTTCAAATATTTGAGTAGCACCTGAGTAGAGAACGTCGACAATTTTTTTCATCAGCGAAATTACTGCACAAGATATATATTTCTTCAGTTATAACATATCGTTTCGTATATTTCCGCTTTCTGTGTGCACGTAGCACTGCAATTTATAACAGTCCTCTCGCATGTTGTCATCTATTACTTGGGATCATACTAGACAGCAAATCTTCCTAGCTTTGGCCTGTAAATTACCAGAGGTCAAGCGTCCACTAAAATAAAGTGACGTGCGGTCTAATACGCAATCTAGCAAGTAATATGTTTCTCCAGGCAAACCAAATAGGCATGTATATGTACATACTGTAGGCCAGAACGCAGGAAAAAAGATTTTTTGGAACAAGAATAATTATTTACATTCACACACAAAGAAATATATTTTTGGTATTCATATACACTGTGTCCATCTTGTTACGTAAGTCCAATATCAAGGTTAATAAAAGATATAACTTATTTTTTTTCTACAGAGTTGCCTACTTTCCCGAGGTGCACAAAATGAAAATATATTTCTATATACAGGGTGTTCAGTTTTCCTGGGCAGGTACCAACTTAATTTTTTTAATGGAAACCTATATTTTTTATGGCATTATCGAATTCTACGTGTAAAATTAACGGGACTTTGTGTTATGATCCCTATTAAAATATTGATAGTTTTCGAGATAATCGACTTTTCATTTTTTTCTTATGTTTCGTCACTTCAAGTACGACATAATTATGATTGTATGACAGCTAGAAATTATTATTATTTTTTCAGGAACTGTAGAGTGAAGATGGGTCTTTCAAAAAACGTATCAAAAGTTGACCTGCGATATACAGGGGCAAAAAAAAACCGTGCCAAACCTGATAATTTAAAATTTGAAAAATATCGACTTTTTCAAATAGCACACCCTGTGTTTTATTATTTCATTAGATGCCTTTCTGTAGACCATACAATTTTTTAATAGCTTTCCCTATACCTAAGTTGCGTAGTATTTGCAAAAAACCCATTTTTATGTAAAATACCGGATTTGTGCCCGTTCCTTTGTCGGGAAAAATATTGTAAGGGTATTTATTTTTATTAAATTTATTAGTTGTCTAGCTACACTATTTAAAATAAAAATTAATAACTGAAAAATTTAGATATTTGAGTTTAATAAATAAGTCTTTATGGAAAGTTATCATTTATTTGTAAATAAAATCAAAAAACCATAAAATCGCTATAAGTTAATATATTATTATGTAATTTGGTTGTTTGTGAGGGGTTACTTATTATTTTGATATTTATTTATTTATTTTTATTATATTATAATTATTATTTAATTTGGTGATTAATTTTGTTTCTGGTGTGTAAATTTTGTGTGTGTATAAGAATTAATTATCCGTTTGGGCGCCTTTTTTATGTAAAATGTCATTTGGGTGTATTTATATCTAATTTTCCATTGAGTGTAGGTTCTGATAAGAAATTTTAATAATAATAATGACAAACATAGACGAACTAGACTTTCTTACCTTATCATTGCTAACATCGCCTCCGGCAGCTTTACTTTGTATAAATAATGTTCACAGTGTAGACAGGATTTTATTAGTGTAGATAGGAATGTTCATTTTCTACACTGTCCCTCAAGAAAAAACACTTTATTTTATCAATAGCATGAGTCCTTACCTCATAGGGGCGGTTCTATGCTCTTTTAATTAACCTTTACTATTTAATTTTTGGTAGGAAGCATTGAATAAAAGCAAAATTTGAAAGATTTACACAAGATGACATTTATTACTTATTTTTCTTTCAATTTCAAACAATCCTTTTGATGAACACAGAAACTAAAATTTTCTTTATATACTTTTACATGAATAATTGTCTGAGAAATGCCTTATTCTACCTATTATAGTTTAGAAAATGTTTGGTTAACCAATTATCATTATTTTTAAACGTTTTTCAAAACAAATTAACTTATATTACGAACATTGGAAACTAAATTAATACTTAAATTATAGAATGTTCAAAAATGTCAATTTAAATTTTAATCACTGAAATTGTTTATAGTCGAAACGGGTTTTCTGTTTCACAAATAGTTTTTATAGTTCAAATTTGCAACACTTTATGGCATGGAGAAAACAGTTATGCAACTGGACTTACTTTATTTCGTTCTGCCTGGCAATTTGCGTACGTTTCTCTAACCTCACTTTATTGTTGTGGTTTGTCTGCTATTCTCGTGCGTTGAAGATGGCTGTTGGGTCTGTGTATAGTGCTTCCTGGTGTTTTAGATGTTGTTTTGGGGAGCCACAGGACAACATGCACCCCTCACCAGTCTCTCGAATCTCCTCCTTTCTTCACCTCTCTACAGCTTGTTGACTTCCCACGATGTTTTTTTGTTTTTCCGGTACCAGGTAAATTCACTGATTTGGCCTATTGCCATTGGTTGCTCGTATCCATGTTATCATTTTCTAACTGCGCAATTTCTCCAGCATGTTGCGATGAATTTGATTTTAATTACCTTACGGCGTAATTTATATTTTATAACTGCGTAGTAGATTTTATACGTCTTAATACTAATTTACAAGAAATTTTTATATGATATTTTGCATGACAAATTTTTTATAAGAAACTTCTAGCCTATGTGTTTCTGATGTTATAATATTTGAACTTTCTTTTGTACTAGATTATTTAACATTAATTTACTCATAAAATCTCTAAATTGGCCCTTCTTGTGGCATTGTCTATTACTTTAATGCTTCTACTTCGTACCCAAAATTTATTTTCTTGACATGCTTATCATTAAAATGTATTATTTAAAATTTTGACAGATAATGTTTTAGGTTTATATGAAATAACTATGAAATGAGCTTTTTATTTTACTTTAAAAGTACTTTGTCTTTATTTTATTCTACATTATAATTTCATGAAAAATTTCTATGCTATTTCTCGGTGTTGTGTCTTGAGATACAGTGTGTTCATTTCAATATATAAAGCAAATAATCAAAATTTACAGAGATTCCCACTGTTTTGAAAATGTAAAGGAAAGGTTTGAATGAACAGTAAATGCGAATTATGAGAAAACTACCAGGATACATGAAAGTAACAACGATAATATTTAGTTTAAAGTTGTGGCGTCTGCTGTTCCAAATCCAAATATTAGTGCCAGGAAATTAGTAGTAACCTTGGAGTTTTCAAAAGCTTGACAAATAAAATATTGAAGAAGAAATTTCATCCGTATCAAATTGAAAATCAAGCACTGTTACCGTAGTTAGGAGAGTTATTAGTGAAATTGGAGATTAAAAAATATAGATGAATAGAATTTTGAAAAAGAATACTCATAGTCGCAATTATTATTATTATTTATTATTATTAAAAATGAGTTTTCTGCAAAAACTACGCAACTTAGGTATAGGGAAACCTATCAAAAAATTATAGGATCTACAGAAAGGCATCTAATGAAATTATAAAATACACAGTTCTATTTAAAAAAGTCGAGATTTTGCAAATTTTAAATTATTAGGTTTGGCACGATTTTTTTTGCCCCCTGTATATCGCAGGTTTACTTTTGATACGTTTTTTGAAAGAGCCATCTTCACTCTACAGTTCCTGAAAAAAAATAATTTCTAGCTGTCATACAATCATAATTATGTCAACTACTAGAAGTGACGAAACATAAAAAAAATTAAAAGTCGATTATCTCGAAAACTATCAATATTTTAATAGGGATTATAACACAAAGTCCAGTTAATTTTTCACGTAGAATTCAATAATGCCATAAAAAATATAGGTTTCCATTTAAAAAAATTAAGTTGGTACTTGCCCAGGAAAAACTGTATATGCAAATATATTTTTATTTTGTGCAGCTCGGGAAAGTATGCAACTCTGTGGAAAAAAAATTAAGTTATATCTTTTATTAACCTAGATATTGGACTTACGCGCACTAGGTGGACACGGTGTATAATCTTGAACTATTTTCACTTAAACAAACGTTTTTTCACGAAAAATATTTTACGTTGTTTAAGATTATGATGAATGAAAGTAATATATTCTTTCGCGTATACATAAATTTTCAAATCGAAAAGTTTTCCCTCTTCAGAAAACAATCGTAAGAAATGCCATACACATCTGTCTCCCACAAATAGTTCAAAAATTACGGATAAAATAAATGTTACTGAAAATTTATAATTCATCTAGTATATCCCCAAATTTTGACTCAAAATTTCTATAACAGTCACATTGTGTAATAATAATTCTTATAACTAAGATTATTCAATCATCGGTATAGCTTGTCAAAGAATTGGACATGGAGTGATAAAAAATTAATGTGATCTTTTAAATGTAGCTACTGTATAGTCAAAAAAGAGAATATTTGTTTCATACCATAGTTTTCATGGCCAAGAAATACAGCAAGAAGAATAGTGAAATCATAGAGGCACAATCGATATAATGTTCTTCACAAGACATGCAGAGGATTGGTGCTAATGGTGGGCGTCAAAGTGCAGACAGTTATGTGCTCTTGATTTAGCAAGCTCGCGCCATTACACAAATTAATTTAGTTACGCAACAGTAGTGCACATGCAATCCGAGCTATTAGAAGTATTAAATGCTTCCCGGTATCCAAATTACCAGTTTCCAACATATTAATAGATCCAAGTTAGGAAGTGGAAAATTATATATCTACTGAAATCTATCTAATAGTTAATTTACTATTTATAACTTGGGATTTGTTCCTAGTGTTTAAACTTCCAGAATGTTTAGTTTTTTACGAAATTCTGAACTTATGTATTTTTTTGACGTACCTATTTCACGATTTGTTTATTTTATTTGACGTTCTTTTGTTTATTTTAGGCACAACTTTACGATGTTTATTGCTTGGCTAATTATGAAAGATTGACTGCTTCGAGACGTCGTACGTTCGTACTTTTATAAAACTAGAAACAATTGAGATTGTAGCTATGGAGACGTCTTATTAAACTTTGGAAAAATTTTTAATTTAAAATATAGACTTTATGCATGTTTAGCAGCATGAACATTACATTTTCTGATTCTATTCATTTTTCTGTACGTTTTGATATCTATTACATATCTCTACGTTCAAATTTAAACTTTCTACAAATTTTGTCTAATTTTATAAAATTTGACTAATTTATATTTTGCTTAATTCTATGCATGTAATATTGTTCACTGTCATTAATATTAATTATTTTCACTTTTATTATTTTAGTATTTTCCTGTTTGGATTAGTTATTAATTGAAACGTTTGTAGATCCACCGATTGTTGACAACTTTTAAAGTTTATACACTATTTGGAATGTAATTTGAGATTTCAATATAGTTTTTAATGTTTAGAAGGTCTCTTTGACACTGCTCAAGTCATTTTACAGTTCAAATACAAATACTACTCAACAAATTTTACAAAATAGTTGATATATGGATCTGGCATTCCGAAAATCGTTACATGAAGTTATACAGGGCGATTCACAACTTATCCAAAAAAATTTGGGAATAGATGCAGCATGAGAAATGGAATCAATATTGTAAAAAAAAAATTTTGTAAAATCCTTATAGTTTCCGAGAAAAAAATATTGAAGTTATAGTACATTCAACCACTACATAGCTGGACAACTGTAGTCTCTAGCATCATTCGCCACGTGGTCTCAGCGACTCCGAATACTGAAATCGGATTTTGCAATCGTCGTTGCGATAGTGGTGTTTACAAAAGGTTTTTATTAGTTAGTGTCAAAAATGGGTAGTTAGTGTCAAAAATGGTTTGCGTGTAGGTATAGCAACTCGGAGTTGATGGATATCGTTTTAATTTATGGTGAAGCATTTGTGTTATGGTGAAGCAAGACAACATTTGTGTTAGTTCGTAGAAACTGAGTACAACGGACCCAAATGTGTTTACACGTTGGTGGATAAAATTTTGAACAATTGTTGTAACATCGGGTATGTCAAATGATTTTATTATTTAAAAACACAAATTAATTTTATTAATTAATAAGGGCAAAAGCAGTTGAATTTGCCGATATAAAATAGGTGCTATAAAATTTTATTTACAGTTCTTTCCTTGCGAAAGTTTTTGTCCGTTTTTATCACACCGCCATGCCGGTCGCATTGTGCGAGGTCAAGTTTTACAGTGGACCAGTTTCCAGTGCCGTGCAGAAGTGTATTTTAAATCATTTTCGAACTGCCCTTTTTGATTTTTTCTTTACAAAATTGTATTTGTAAGGGTGCCCTGTATATCCAGAATTTTTTTTTGGATACGTTCTGAATCATTCTGTATAAAAGCTTTAAGTTTCCACTTATAATTATCGACTTTAGGTATGATGAATGAATAAATGATTAATGGTTTTGTCTTTTATTGCATGATTTTCATTTATAAGTGAAAGTCCTTCTTTCTCCGTCAATCTATCTGTCAAAATCTTATTTATTTTAAATTTCCTCAAACCAATTTTTCAAATTTGCTTAAACGTATGCTCTAATATGAAATCTAGCTCTTTGCAAAATTGTACTTTATTGTACTTTCTAACTTTTATATGCTACATTAATGCGTCTTTCAATCTATTTAATTCATAAATTAAAATTCATTCCATGATTTTGACAGATTGATACGTTTCATCTAACGATTTTGCCTTACTATGAATACAAAACTTATTCTATATCTAAATGTAACCTTCATTTTCAACTTCTCAGTATTCCACATCCCTTTTGTGTCAATTTTCTCTAATTTTTTTATATGAATATCTCAAAATTTATCTCTAGTTTCTTCACTTTTGTATTATTATAACAATATAAAAACTTTGCTGCCTTTTTAATTAATAAAATCACCCTTTGAGTACATATATGTACAAAATAATGAAATTAGTTTACTAATTTAATTCGTTTAATAATATTTATAGTATGCACTAGCAACTATTTGGTTTGTAGCTAGAACGATTGAGAAGAGTAGGGATAATAGACGTTACTGATTTTGAAGATCGTATCAGAGTCGTAAAATCATGAAAAGCGTTGGTTTGTTCAGTTTTTAGCTGAAATTATCTGGAAAAAGTATTAAAATGTTTATTTTATCATTATATAAAAACTTAACAAGGCGGATATTAATTGATCGCTAGTCAAACAATGATTATTAATTCTGATATGGCAGAAGATAATACAGACGCCAGATAGTCACACGTAACTTTTAACGGAGCTTGGGGAAATCCTCAACTAAATTGTTGAATCTAGTCAGATACTGTGTGTAACTTATAGACTCGAATACCACTAGATCGATTGAGCTCAAATTTGTGGATTAGATTCGGCACATTACTGGAAAGTTTAAGGAAGTAGTTTGAGCAATTTGCAATAGGTGGCGCTGTTCATTATTACCGAATTTCAATCGATCGTGAATATTGTATGGTACTCACGCATAGAATAGAAAAGAAATAAATAATTTTGTAGTTATCTAGTGATTTGTTTTTTTATTGTTTAGTGAGGAAATGAATCTAAATAATTTATTCAAGTAAAATTACTCTCTATTTGCATTTAACACTTCCGATTCTATAAAGAATTATTAATTTGTCTTGCAATGATATATCGCTGCTTCTCATAACAAAAAGTCATTATTTCTGTAGAGTTTTCAACCAGGATTCATATTTTTCATCTATGGTTATATACATAGTTGACCCACGCCTAATAAATCTTATGTGTAGGGAACTTGTTAACTTTGAATTTTACGCTAGCAGACTTATACACTTCGTTGGGTCATAAATCGTTTCGATGAACAAGTTGTAAAGCAATTTTTTCCGTTTTCTACTTTGAGAATATATATGCCACGTAGGTTTAGCTATTGTACACATATGGAGCATAAATATTTTTTAATGTTGTAATTATTAAGACTTAATTGCCATAAATATTATAAAGGATAAAGGAGTACGAAGTGGTGTTATTCGAATGACCTTTTATATCGTCTGAGGTAAATTATTTGCATTAAATTAATTTTTTTTTCTTTTTAAAATCTTATAACATTTTTTCTACGTAGGTAGAATTCATTTTCAAATACTTGTTTCTGAAATGAGTGCGTTCTTTTTGATAATTTTATTGCATAACATTAAAGTGTCATATATGCCAGAAAACTAATCAAGAATTATTATGTAAAACTCAGACAGTCCCTGCATCACGCCACTTAATCAACTGGTCAACAGTTCAATCAAGTTTAGTGTAGTTTTTGCACGACTTGGGTGCAGATTGATTATTTGTTTCTTTTTCCTTTATTATTACTATTCCCCTTTATTTTCATATTATTATTTTATATTTGTATATTAGTTATTATGTTATTTTTATTATCAACGTATGAAGGTCGTGAATAAGGTAGACCGCAATGTGTTTTAAATAGGGAGTAAGATACTTTACATCTCGTCGAGGAAAATCCGAGCCTCAGTACCCGCGACACTACCGGTAAAATGTTTTGAGTACTATTTCGTGGCATGTGTAACAGGGTTATTATTGCACGATCGTCATGTACAACGTGTGCAGTTTTTGACTACAAATTATACTCAGTTATGTTGAAATTTTGTAGTTGGTTTCAGCAGAAAGTAGCACAACCAAATTATACTAATACCCTTTACATATGAATGCAGCTTTATATGATATTTGGCAATGTCAATCCTGGATCTTAGAGTTATCAGATCGTTAGCATGCTTTGTATTATAGATATAATATTATAATTATGCCTGAAATTGTTCAAATTGTATAAATTTTAATAAAAAAAATTATAAATCACTTAATATTTATTATTTTTAAAAAACATGTACTTATAAAGTTTATAAGTTTCTATTAGGTTCTACATAGTTACTTTCTGCACTTCTGTAATTGTAATTTCTGAGAACTTCCTAAAAGTTAACGTATAAAAAATATATTACATGCTGTGCATTCAAGAGGTTTTTAATATTAATTGTTCGGCGAAGTATGTAAACATGAGGACGAAATGTTCAATCTTAAAACGTATTCATAAGATTTTATTTGACGTAATAGATCTGTCGTGAATAACTTAAAAGTTTTATACAAAAATATTGTGACTTTATTTAGAGACTTCTGTTAAGTGGCTGTGACAGTGAAGTTAATAATCTAGAAGCTCAAGAATGCGAATTGCAACAATCTTACCGTTTTGATAGCCCTTTACAGGCACTTAACTAACATTGTGTTCTTTCAGTAGCTCGGTTGTTTCGGTAATTTAATTCCTATTTGTTTCTTATTATAGGTATATCATTGAGATCTCGAAAAACATATAGGACAAGTTCTTATTCGACAAGTTATTTACTAGTTACTAAACAAATTTCGTAAATTGGCTTTAATTTGACCAAATTGGAATTTATTAAAATATCTAAGATCCCAATAGTGCGGCTCAAAAAATGGTAGTCCTGTATATATAAGTTATGTACATACTTGTTTAAAAAAATTAATTAATTAAAAATGATAATAAGCAATAATGTCATATTGTCATATTTCACAAATCACTAGAGATAAGAAAAATAGTAATAGTTATTAAATAAATATTAAGACAAATTAGAAATTTATAATTTTCATTTTTTTTTTTCATTCAACATGATTTTAAGTAAAACTTTTCTACGAACACGAGTCAAAAACATTTAGGAGAAAAGTGTTGCCAAGATCATATTTTTTTAATAATTCCAAAATATGATTTCAAAAAAATAAGATTTAATTGAAATTTGGCATAGATATTTAGATTACCGACTGCAATATTCTTATAGGAACAGTTTTTTTAATGGTTTAGATTATCGATCCTGAACAGAATACCTTCTTTCGTTTTTTTTTTTCAGAAAATATATATTAATTTAACAAAAATCTAGCGGGTAATTGTTTTAAGATAAGAACCATAAGTTATTCCCTATATCTCGGACACTTTAAATGAGAAGAAGAACTTTCTCTATATATTTCAGTTGATAATCCTGCGCCAAATTTCATTTGAGTATTGTCAATTGTTTTCGAACAACAGAACAGTTTATTTACAACAGAAATATATTTCTAACTGTGCATATTTAATATACTGTAACTTATTTACTAATCGTTATCTAAAAATTTTGTATGAACACATCTAGTAAACTACCTCATACAAGCTTTCACCTTTTTCATACAATGGGTGATTTTTATACTATTGTATTTTGTATGCAATGACTTAGATACAAATATCTCGTGTATAAAAAAAGACTAGGTATATTTAGAACAGCAGCAGCAGCAGCTACAATAGGATTTTTTTTAACCTATACCGGATTACTCTAATTTTCTTTAGTTCTGACTATCGAGTATCTATATCATTAAAATACTATAATACTGCGCAGAGATTTTCAGCATAATTCATCATTTGAAAGATAAAGAAGGAAAGTGCAGACAACCGTTCTCAAATTTCAATGTAAAAGAAAATTATAAGAAAACAACCTATTTGCAAAGAAAAACAAATGTTTATAAATGAAACAGAAGTATAAAAAGCATTTTGCTGAAATAAAATTTGTTCTTAAAAAAATATATAAAAAAAGACAAATACCCCGAAGATGTTTGAACGAATTGAGATAATGGCGTGTGGTTGTTTTCAAAATGAGCCTGACAGATTTCTACTTTTTTGTCCACATTTGCTGTGCCTATATATGAAACTAATTGGCATTGTTGGTGTGTCAGAGGTCCTACTTATTTCATTTTATAATACTGGCGAATTTTTTGTTCGGTAGATATTTGAATTCTATTAATTAATTATGTACGGGAAACTTCCATCAAGTTAACCTATACTCAAATTGAACCATTTTTGAGATATTTAAACTCCTTTTGCGTAAATAATTAAAGAGACAATTTTTTTAACGCACGTGAAACCGAATTCGTAACAAGAGTAAAACAGACTATCTAACCAATGTCCGTTATTTCTAGCAATAATTCTTTTATGTTTAATTTTGTAGTATACTATACTAAATAGGTAGAGCCTTTAAAATTTTTGGATATCCTCACGCGCAGAGAATTCTACGTTGACTTGCGTACATTCAATCAACTAAATTTTGAAATAGCCAAACTTGATAAAAGTATCCACATTAAAAGAGAAATAGAATCCAAATCTGTAATTACATCATTAAGTTAAAATGGTAATGGTGAATTCTGCATTAACCGCAAATGGAGCCATCTTGAAAACATTCTCATTAACTCGGTCACACGCGGTCGCATTTATATTTAAATTTATAGAAAAAAAAAAATAATATAAAAAGAGGAAAGTAACTTTCTATGATGTCTATGAAATGGCGAATGCGCCGGTAGATAGGGGTGGGTTTATTAATCCTTGTGTAATCCGAAATACAAAGTTTCTCGTTCATTATAGTGTCCCGTAAAGTATGTTACAAGCTTTGGGTGGTGATAGTACATAAAAAATATGACTAAAAACTCTAATAAACATAACCTCTTAAACGCACCGTTTTGAAGTTATAGGCCTTAAAAGATGCAACTACAAAAGTAGTTTTTGTGACGTAACTCTTTGTTGGAAAAAGAAAACATAATGAAATTTTCAGGGACTAGTCAGCTTTTGGAAGCCAATAAGTAATGTGGATATTAATAAAATCGAGAAAGCAGAAGGGTGTTTTTTTATCACCCTGTATCCTATTTTTTGCTAAAAAAAATTTTGCAAAGGTACAGCAAATATCATAAGATTTTTAGAAAGACCATTGAATTTAGAAATTTTTTTGTCTCTTGCATTTTTTATGTAAAATGATTAGTTTTCTAATAAATTTACAAAATGCAAAGGGAGTTTACTCACCGCTAGGTGTTAATTTTGACGTATTCAAAAAGTAGGCGCCTGTCACTTTTAACATAGTTGACATTTGTTACCATATTTTAATCGTGTCTGTTGACGAATTATTAATTTGTGAGTACAATGGCGGATAACAATCGTTTTACTAATCAAGAATATGCCGAAATGCATTTTATTTATGGATTATGTAATGGAAATGCAACAGCTGCTCGAAGAACATACATAGAACGTTATCCGCAGAGACGTCAGCCGTCTACACAATTATTTACTCGGATTCACAGACGGATTATTGAAACTGGTAGTGTGGTACCCCGTTACATACATTGTGGTAGAATTGCTAGAAGACTACCCGCGCAAGATGAACAAATTTTGAGATCTTTTGAACAAAATCCGGGAGAAAGTGTGCGAAGGGCAGCTAATCAGTTACAGCTTTCCAGAATGTCAGTTTGGCGTGTTTTGAAGGAAAACGGCCTTTATGCCTACCATCTCCAAAAAGTGCAATATTTAATGCCTGAAGATCTTCCCCGACGCCTAGAATTCTGCCGAATAATACTTAACCATCACCAACATAATGTGGAATTTATTAGCTCCATTTTATTTACCGATGAAGCCACCTTTACACGAGATGGTTTACTGAACTTGCACAATGCACATGCATGGTCAGACGAAAATCCTCATGCTACCATTGATAGTCATCACCAACACCGATTCTCAGTCAACGTATGGGCTGGAATAATAGGTGACTATTTGCTCGGGCCTTTCTTTCTACCTCAAAGGCTTGATGCAGTAGAATATTTAAACTTCCTAGAAAACCATCTCCCTGAGTTAATGGAAAATGTTCCTTTAAATTTGAGACAATACATGTGGTACCTCCATGACGGGGCACCTGCGCATTTCAGTGTTCATGTTAGAGAGTATCTACATATGCGGTTTCCTAATCGATGGATTGGAAGAGGATATAATGCACCAATAGCCTGGCCACCGCGATCACCGGACTTGAATCCTGTCGATTTTTATCTTTGGGGACACGCGAAATCTCAAGTTTATGCAACCCCTGTTGATACAGAAGATCAACTTAGACTGCGAATTGTAGAAACCTTTAATTTAATAAGAAATAGTCTATTCATATTCCAAAGAGTCAGATTTAACTTTATAAAGAGACTGACAGCATGTATCGATGCAGAAGGAGGTCAATTTCAACATTTATTATAATAACATATTTTGTTTTAGTTCTGTTTTGGTTACTTAATTAAAAAAATTATTTTGGAAATTGATTGTATTCTTAAAAATTCACTAGGCTTAAGAAATGTATGTAAATAATTCGGAAGCACTCATCTCTCTGCATTTTGTAAATTTACTAGAAAACTAAACATTTTACATAAAAAACACAAGAGACAAAAAAATTTCTAAATTTAATGGTCTTTCTAAAAATCTTATGATATTTGCTGTACCTTTGCAGAAAAATTTTTTTTAGCAAAAAATAGGATACAGGGTGATAAAAAAACACCCTTCTGCTTTCTCGATTTTATTCATATCCGCATTATTTATTGGTTTCCTAAAGCTGATTAGCCCCTGAAAATTTCATTAAGTTTTCTTTTTCCAACAAAGAGTTACGTCATAAGAACTACTTTTATAGTTGCACATTTGAAGGGCTGTAACTTCAAAATGGTGCGTTTAAGAGGTTATGTTTATTAGAGTTTTTTTTTAAGTCATATTTTTTTGTGTACTATCACTACCCAAAGTTTGTAACATACTTTACGGGACACCCTGTATTCTATCTGGATAATCTTAATTATTGTCAGTCAGTGTCTGCACAACACTATACTGCTCATGTTTTCTATATGCCGTTCAAAACTACCTTATAATAAAATGTCTACAAATTTGGAGATAATTTTTTAATGGTATATGCACATCCATACTTTAACTTTGTACAATGCAGTAATTACAGTAATTCGGTACGATTCTCGGAAATAAAAGTGTCGCATCTGTACAAATAACAGACTTTAATATAATTTTTTATCGGATTAATAGATTAAGGGCAACGTTCTGTTCTTCATTAGATTGGATTGTTGACACTCCCACGTTTAATGTCATTATCTTTGAGTTCGTTATTTTTAGTTTCCAATAAGATAAAGTTCAGTGGACCCAATGACCTCGAATATTCATCATAGTAAATTAAATTTCAAAGAAACTTGAAATTGTAAAAGTTAGGAGATACAAGATTGTTTGTATGACTTACCGTGGATATTATTGACTCAGCAACCAAGTAACCTGGAATTTTTGGAAACTACTTGTTTTGAAGTCAAGTTTTTTTTTTAAATTCATTGCCTGATTTGATATTTTACCATTATAATTCGATTTCACTCGCTACTGCTTGACATGAATTCAGGTAAATTGAAAAATGCTTAAATATACTAATTCTCTTTTAAGTTTTGAAAAATATTAAATATTTTGAATTAGCAGTATTTAATCAAGAAAATCTATATAAAACTATTTGTTTTATTCGTCGGCATTTAAATTAATTTCTGTCTACAATCTTATTTGTTTTAAATAACTTCCAGTCTAAAAATTTGGGTTCTCTTTTGATTTAAAAGTTTGAGTACACCAACTGAAACTGTTTCCATGCCAAATCACTGAAGTAGTGACTCGATCATTTTCCTGATTTTTTTGGTATTATTTAGTACCCATTTAGAGTAGCCGAATATTTTTTTAATTTAACCCCACAAGAAGTTATAAGCATTTTAATATATTTTTTAAAAAAATACCAGTTTGGCGACTAGTAAAGATATCGTAAACTTTTTTTCATTTTGTTCGTTTTGAGATCTACTTGTATAAAAAAATATAAAAATAATACAATTTTAGTTTTTTTGAGTTTTTTCATCTTTAAACCAAAAAAATGCTTTTTGAAAAAGAGTGCCGTTGTTTTTTACTTCGAAAACGAGACAGGTTCTAGAGTGAAATCTTTTTTTATTCTATTTTTTTCAAATTAATATTTTTTGTATTTTAATTTTTACAGATAATGAACGCTTTTAAACCAAATTTTACTAAAGAGGTAAATCCGAATACTAATTACTAAAAATACCATATTTTTAAAAACTACATTTGGTAATATTGTCATTTTTCCGATTCTTATTCTTTTTCAATATTAAAAGGTTTGTTTGTTTTGTCCGTCAATTTAATAAGGAAATTTTATTGAAGTATTGTACAATAAACAGGAATATTTACTGTATTTTGTAAAACTTGTATTTAGACTTTTACTGCAATTTTTATACAGGGTGATTCATTAACAATGGGAAAATCGAAAGCTGAAGATACTACACGTGAAATGGTGACCATTGGCGCAAACATGCCTTATCCTGAAGTTGATAGTTTCGGAAATACAGGGTGTTGAAAGTCAAAATTTTAAATCGTTTTTTTGGGATTATTCTGAAAATATATAGGTTAGGAACTTGAAAATTTGTGAAACTATATTTTTTTAGGCGACGGATAAGATGCGTGTTGTAATTTCAGCATTGCTCATAGAGGGCACCACTAACGACCAATTTTACAGAAAATTTAGTTAATAACTTTTTACCCTGTATGTCTAACATGAAATTTGATTCAAAACCTGAAAGAGCAATCATTTTTCCATTAATTATGTATTCTTGTTTCATTTCGGTATCTCGATCCGTTTTCGAGAAAAATCGATTTAACGAACACTATGTTTTGATAATAAAAAATGAGAAATTAAAAGTGAAACAAACCAAATGTTTCTTCGTGTTATTACAACAATTAACAATAAAACAAATAAAATACGTAATTATGATTTAAAGTATTTGTTCGAAGAATCCACCGTTGACACTGATACACTTTACACGTTTTCTGAGAGATCTTCGAGTTTGAAACAACATATTGGAATTGCGTCGGACTTCATTGGCAACGATTTGTTTTCTCTACCACAACTCTTCACACGAGCCAATAGATTCTTTGTGTACTATATCTTTCATTCGAGGCCAAATAGAAAAATCAAGAGGTTTGAAGTCCGGACTTCTGGGTGGCCAAGCAGAAATGCTTACATTGCCAATCCAGCGATTTGGAAAAACTGTATCTAAATATGCACGCACTGGCCGAGAAAAATGCGGTGGAGCTCCGTCGTGCATGAACCAGATGTCTCTTCTTAAATAAAGTGGAACTTTTTCAATCCGTGGAAGCATTTTTGCTTGGCCACCCAGAAATCTGGACTTCAATACTTTTCATTTTTCTATTTACTCTCGAATGAAAGATATAGTTTACAAAGAATCTATTGGTTTGTGTGAAGAGTTGTGGCAAAGAATACAAATCGCTGCCAACGAAGTCAAACACAATCCCAATATGTTGTTTCAAACTCGAAGATCTCAGAAAACGTTGTGTAAAGTATGTAAATGTCAACGGTGGATTCTTCGAACACTGACTTTAAATCATTATTACGAATTTCATTTGTTTTATTGTTAATTGTTGTAATAACACGAAGAAACACTTGGTTTGTTTCACTTTTAATTTCTCGTATTATCCAAACAATGTGTTCGTTAAATCGATTTTTCTCGAAAACGGATCGAGATACCGAAATGAAACAAGAATACATAATTAATGGAAAAATGATTGCTCTTTCAGGTTTTGAATCAAATTTTATGTTAGACATACAGGGTAAAAAGTTATTAACTAAATTTTCTGTAAAATTGGTCGTAAGTGGCGCGCCCTCTATGAGGAACACTGAAATTGCAAAACGCATCTTATTCGTCGCTTAAAAAAATATAGTTTCACAAATTTTCAAGTTATTAACCTACATATTATCTGAATAATAAGAATAAGTTTTAACTTTCAACACCCTGTATTTCCGAAACTATCAACTTTCGGATAAGGCATGTTTGCGCCAACAGTCACCATTTCACGTGTAGTATCTTCAGCTATCGATTTTCCCATTGTTAATGAATCGCCCTGTATATTAAAGATAAATTTGTCGAATTTAGTAAAATTTTGCCGATTAATTTAACATATGTAACAAAATTGTACCAATCTTTAATCGCAAAATTACCAACCTTTTTTTGCTGGGCAAAGTTATATGTTTCTCTGACTATTAAAATCAAAATTGTTATCTGTAATTAAAATTTATCTTTTATGACTATTTTTTAAAAGACAATATGTTATAAATGCTAGTATTGTTTCAAGAACCAGTTCTTTGGAAAAATAAAGCACAACGATACAAATATATAGTGTATATATTATTGTAATGATGATTGATTGTTGGGCGCCTAAAAAAATTGTTATAATGTTATTTTTAAAATTTTGAATTTTGAGAAATTTAATTTTTTGAATTTTAATTCAGCTAATATTTTTGTTTCAGAAGAGACATGAGATCTTATCTCAGTAGTGAATTCTAGCAGGAAGTTGTTCAATTCTTGCAACATATCACACAATGAAATAGAGGATCAATTTTTTTCAATTTATTATCTGGCACATTGTAGAGAACAACCACTTTCAATGCAATGAATGAATTTTAAAGAATATTTCCCAAAATTTTTTTACAAATTTCCACTACACACTTTCTTATATCTATGCCATTCAAAACAAATATGGCACTTAGTTAAAAATTTAAATTCCTATTTAATAACAATGTAAGAGTTTTTTTTAATTTTGTACAAAGAAATGTTTTGATGTTACTTATTTCTTAAAATTAAACTAATAAAAAATGTAACTCATGTCTTCTTAGGATATAAAATTGTTCAATGCAGTCTTTAAATAAAAATTTTAAATTTAAATATTATCGAGCTCTTTTGTTGTGTGAATATTACACAAGTAAGTAATCTATGTATCTCTTAATGTGTTGATTTTGATCATTATTGTTTTGTGACTTTGTTAGCTAGCTTTACACTATTTTGTATCATTTCCCTTGTGACTATTTTAGGTTCCGGTTACTCCGACTCCTCAGGTCTGGATCACTCCAAAGGACTTCTCAATGATACCAGGAATCACTTTCAACTTTGGAACGTTTTCATCGTTGTACTATACTATTTTAGATTGTAGTCACTTCGTCTGGATTTCTCCACAGGACTTCTGATGTGGATGAAAATTAGACTTCTATAAAGGTGAGTAATGTAATTAATCAAACTTTTCCCTTCATTTAACTAAATTTTCAATTTTCGTTTACGTGATGTATCCTCATCTTTCATCAAAATTTTCGTAACTAAGTAGATATATTTTTCTCCTTTCTATTGTTCATTCCTTGAGACTTGATGTCCTTTTTCTGTTAAAGTCCATACACTATATTTTCATTCTTTTGTTGGGTTTTACTTCACTTTTATAATTTGGTAAATTTGCAATGTTTGTTCTTATATTACAGTTTTATTGTTTTTTTTTAATATTCTTTAAATTACTTAAGTTTCAGGGTTGCTGTATGTCAACATGTGAAGCCATCTTTACATTTGTCTGACATTTTAACTACTTTATATTTAAATTTCTATTTCAAAGGATTATATTTATTTAAATTGATTTTTTTTTATATGTAATAAATTAAAATTGGAATTTTATGTTTCTATTAATATGTGTGAGGCTAGGTTTATCCTTGTTTTTGATTATGTATTATCTGATAATAAATTGCCAGGTATACTATTTGATCGAGAATTCGGGTCTAGTTTAAATTTAATTTTATTATTATAACATTTATTTCTACTTTATTATCATTGTAATTTAGTAATCCTTTATTAACTTAACTATCATATTAACAATTCCCATCATCTTCCTTTTGCAATATAAATTCTATATTTATACTCAACTTTGTTTGTACAATGCACTTTTAACTTGTAAGTTCCTTGTAACTGTTTGATGTCAGTACAATATATACATATAGCAGATCATCCAAAGTAATATTTTACATTTAGGAACTGCAAAAAATATTGAACATTTAGATTTACTATGCATCTTGTAAATGAAGTTTACTTCTCGAAAATTACAAAGAGGATAATATTTCTCATGAAACTTGCAACTACTAGTGCCTTTGCCCTGATATAAGAATATTTTTAACATTTCTCATTCGTAGAAATTTCACAAAGTGCTTTCAAAGCCTTTTAAAAACTCTGGCTAATTTTCTTTAAGGAATATCTCACAATGCAGCATCACGTTGCCTTTGTTTCACGGCATTTCTGCATGCTCATGTTTTACCATTTAAACGGCATCTGTGCTCGTTTGGCTCATTGTTTACAAACGAGGTGCATTCGAGTGAATGCAGTCGATCAGCTTTTTTGTTGATTATTGATTTCAATTGTTATTGTGCACAAACAAGACGGAAGTAGAGAAGGAGTTTCAATACTGATATTTCAAGGAATAATGGGAGGTCAAAGCACAATTGGATGTATTTATGACAAATTAGGACAAAAAATAAAAATCTTGGAAAAAGTATGCACCTTGGGTGAAGAGAACCAATTATTTCCTTAACAGAAACCTGTTTTATGTTCGTCAATTTTTCACCCAATAAATTGTATAAGAAATTATTAGGATTCGTCCTACTTGTGGTACCATTTTGCGTACTACAATAGACTAGCCAATTTGGTAAAACGCAAAGCTACCAATTTTTGCGAATATTGTTCTTCGAGTCTCAGAAAAACGTAGCAAGCCAATGTACATCAAATGAAAGACTAAGAACCATTAAGCTCTTCAGAATGCAATAGAATTCGTGCAATGGAAACAAGTTCTTTCACAGAAGAAGAGTCTATGGATGTTAATGACATCGCGCCATAATGAAAATTAAGGTAAAAGCAAAGAAAGCTCTTAAGAGGAAAATGAAGGAGAATACCAGAAGGAGTCAAAGAAGGAAACTATGCTAGTGAAGTGGACAGAAGAATCACCTGCAAACGTATTTAGTCAGTGTAAGTTAAACGATTTTATAAGCTATCTAGACTTACCAAAAGAGGAAGCTTCTATCTGAAGGAACCAAAAGTTCGGAAATATTTTTCTTCAGATGAAGAAGGTACGTTCGTGTATTGCACCGATGTTAAAGGCTATAAATGAGTTAAAATAATATTTCTTACAGCAATGAGTAGAGGTTATTCACTGAGTTCCTCAAAATAAAACTTGAAGGCAGTTTTGCTACATAATAGCAATCATTATTATGTTTCAGTTCCAATAGCATACCCAACAAAACTGAAAGAAAGCTGTGACAATATGAAGTATGGCTTGGAAAAAATTTGATATCCACAGCACATGAGGCGAATTTCAAAATCATGACTATTATTTAGGAACAGCGTTCAGGATTTACTAATTGACCCTTTTTCAATGTTTATGAGACAGCAGAAATAAGAAAAATCATTTTCAGTAAAAAACTTGGACTAATCAAGGAGATCTAAATCCAAAAATTTTTGATGTTACTTAGGCAAAGGCACTTGTCTACGTCAGATCCATGCAAGGTTATGTTCGCTCCATTCACATAAAACTTGGACTAAGAAAACAATTCGCTGAGTCTTGGACAAAGAAGGTGATTGTTACATGTATTTGGGAGATAAATTTTCTGAAATGAAGAATGCTAAACTGAATGGGGGTATAATCATTGGACCTCAAATTCGTAAAATATTGTGTGATGAAGATTTTGTGATGAAAATGAATCACGCTAACTGTATGGCAAAGCATCAAAAATGTAACAGACACAATTACAAAATTCTAATCATGGAAATGGTGGAGATTTTCAGAACATGGATGTTGCATTAATATGAAGCTACATACTCTCTTACATGGATTAATTTCCTGATACCTTAGGTAACAACTAGAGCAAAGAGCAAGGTGAACTATTTCATCAAGATTTAAATTTTTATGTTGGAAAGAGAATAGGATTAGAGGTAAAAAGAGACATAGAGACATACAAAAGAGACATAGAGACATAGAAGACATAAGGTCTGTTCCAACAGGAGTCAGGAATTGGTTCCGAACCGTTCAAAATGTGCATCCAACTAATTCTTGCGATATATTCACTGAAGACACATTTAGAACCTAGCTGACCAAACATTTCGAACGGTTCAGAACCAATCCCTGACTCTTGTTGGAACAAACCTTTAGAGACGTAAAAACATAGACATAGAGACATAGAAAAAGAGACATAGAGACATACATCTGTTGAAGACAAAAGTGTTTGTTACAAGCGAAATCGTTAATTAAAAAATATATGTACCAACACTTTTACCCTAAATCGTCAATCACCTTTAATTATCAACTGGGTGGTCATTTTTCAGAAGATAGTGGGTGCTGATGCCAAACTAGCTTCTGATTCAGAATCTAGTTGGAAGCATGTTGTGAAATTTACTACGCGGATCAGTTTATCTCACGACGTTGCAGTCTTTAAACATATTCGCAAATAATCAGGTTTATGTTGGTTTGGAGGGCATCTTCTCGAATGTGGTGGGCGATGGCGTCATATTGATTTCAGATTTAAGCGACAACAAAAACAGTATCTGATCAAAAGAATAGACCACTTTCTTTTGTGTGACTGTGTTATTATTATGCCTTTCACCACTTAGTCTTTCTCGAACATCGAGAGACCATCGAGCCTTCTTAACTACTATTATAATTTTGTTAGTAATTAAATTAGCAAAGTGACTATTAGATACTAATTACAAGAAAAAATACAGATTAAATTATTACTTATTAGATTTGTACTAGGTAGGTATTACAAAATATAATATTCTTAGGTAAGATTTAAAAATTGTAAGCTCATTTGCAAAAAATAACACATTTATTTAGAGATTTCTACAAATTAAGTTACTCCAGTTAGTGTTATCTGTACGCAGGTACTAACGTACACAAATTGCAATGAAGTTTGTGTTCAGCGTATGGTCGGACTAGTTTGGTGAAACTTCTTTAGTCAAACAATTCGCTGAACGGGGTTGTAAAACATTACCAATATCCCCAATCAGCTGATTGGCCTGACCAACGAAATATTTGTCCGCTGAACGACTTTGACCGATCCGCTTTAGATATAAGTAAGTTAAATCATCTTATTTTGCCCTCAAGAATATGTGATATTTACACTTTTTAATTTAAACTGTTATTAACTATAACGCAAATGCATTCCAATGCAAATTAAATAGTAAGAAATTGAGTTTACATTTTCTTTATCAATAACTAATCACTAATTTTAGAAACCGCTATGTGTTTTTAAATCTACCGATATCAGACTGATTTTCTCCAAGTTAACAATATGCAGGGTGTTAATGAACTTAAGTCAAAAATTTAAAGGGGTGAAAAAGAAGCAAAAACTGAGTTAACTGATGTCACAAACTTATATCGGACTATAGAAAATCCACACGAAATACGTCGCGGTGCCTTTTGGCAACATTTTTCAATTTTTTAATGACACTTTAATAGGACCTTTTGAATTGCCTAGACTTTTAGACAGTGCTTCACATCTAGATTTTTTGCAAAATCGCTTGCCGGAGTTATTGCATTAAATGTTCGGCAAAATATGTTGTTACTGCATGACGAAGCCCCCGCTCACTTTTTTCGGAGAGTGCGCGACTTTCTAAATAGGATTTTTCCTGATTGCTAGATAGGCCGCGGTAGCCTAGTTAGTTGGCCACTCCGATTCCCACATCTCATCCCTTTAGACTTCTTTTTGTGGGGATATGTGAAAAGTGTTGTATATTCCACGGGATGTTCGTGACATCGATCAACTGCGACATCGTATTGCCGAAGCTTGTAATACGATTCGAGAGGACGTGGCAATATTGCAACGCATGCGAGCGAATTGGATATGTAGCGCTGAAGCTTGTGTGCAAGCAAATGGTGGGTACATCGAACAACTTCTATGAACATCAGGAGTTCTCAGAAGGTGGCGCCTTCCAATGTTGAGGTAAGTCAGATTTTAAAATTACATTTTACTCAACACAAATCCGTGTATTTACCTCATTTTGACATAACGGATATGTGGCAAAAATAATTGACATAAGTTCATTAACAGCCTGTATGTATTAAGAATTTCATCAGGATATTACCCATCAAAAAAGGTCCGAGATTAACTATTCAAGAGGCTATAATGCTTTATATACTTTTATTATGGGCCCGCCTATAAATGTGATGTGATAAACTGAAAGATTGTGTGTGTGCCCAAAGTCGTAAAAACCTCTAAGGCATGCCTTATAATGTATTAAGTTTTTACGATTCACTTATTATTTTATTGTTTCGAATTTTCTTTTTTACCTTAACAGCTGCTTCGGTGATTCTCTCAGGGCTGTCGAACTGAAACAAAAGGGGGTTCAATTATTTATGATTACATTTTGTAATTGAACAATAAGAATCAATAAATACTGTGATTTAGTAGTTATCAAAAAAAGCGACGTCATGAAAATACTTTTATAAGGTCATGCTACAGTTTCAGCAGGATGTTTCCTAGATTATTTTAGACTCACAAGTTTTCGAGATACACAGTAGAGAAAAAAATGCAAGGTAAAAAATTATTATATTATTGTGATTCTCCACTTTTTGAAAGAGAAATTGTCACAATTGCAATCATGTATAAATGGTGTTTTTATATCATTCCACAAAAAACAGGTATTACTTTTCTTGCAGTAAAATTTAATAATGTCCTATTGAATTATACAATTTATATCTACCTCTGTATTTGCAGTAGAAATTATTATGTATTGTGAACGTATGTATTTATTGAAAATTTTACCTAATAGAATAGATCCTATTTCTTAAACCTTTGCACAGACATAGAACAAACGGCATTTATATATTATGAAGACCCTATAAATAGCACTGGTCCTTGACAATCATATGCTGTTGTTTGAACTAACGGCCCAGAAATAATAGTTGTACCTACCGATTTTCCTTTTCAGACCCAACATTTGAAAATGGTTCATTTAAGTTGACATTGTAACGGTTCGATTAAATCTCACATTCTTGTTCTTGGACATTTCAAACGTAGCACACAAAACAGCTCTGAGCGTTTATCGTTTACGAGCAGAGGATACCTAGTAATTACCTACGTAGGACACGAAGACATTGCATTAGGAGAAATGGGGAGCTATTTCCAAATACCAAGCGGGAGACATGTAACGAAAAGCATTTGCGTTTTTTATGTGACAAGAGACCGTTTGGTTTCTGTACAGGGTCAATTTTAAATGTGTACATATTTTAGCTGCGGGTATAATATGTATTGTAATGGGTCCAGAGAGAGTTATTTTTCAAAATTACAAATATTTACAGAGACACCACTTTTCCAAAGTTTTGAGAACCACTGTTCACATGAAAGATAAACATTTATGTTAGCGTACCAAAGAGTTTCCCAAAATAAAGAAAACAACTAATGGTTTTAGGAACAAATTAAAATAAAATTATGCAGGAATCATAACCCTAATTTTAACTTCTTAATGAAAAAATCCTAACCAAAAATTTAATTTCAGCAAATTGTTGTTTTCAAAGCAATGTTTTCAAATATGATTTTCATGTTTACCGCAAACCGTAACTATCGAAATTTTAAATTTAGGTGACCCTAACCAATGTCACATGACATATAAAGTGCTTTCCAAGATATACAGGAGTCTTCAGAAACGGATATTTCTAGTGAGGTTGGGAATTAAATATATCCTTCACTGCTGTACTGTCAAAATTTCATAACATTTGGACGAATAGAAGTGGAATTATTGCATCTGAAGTTGTCACTTCACTAATAAGTTTGTGTCATTTGTACAAAAATAAGAATCGACCAAACAGTTAATATTAAGTTTTCTTTTGAACTTAGTAATATTAAACTATACTTTTATAGTTTAGGTTTTATAAGCAAAAAAATGCATTGTGTTGCATAAAAATGTTTATAAAAAATTAATTAATGGTAAATTGGAGTAGGAAATATATAAGCATATATCTACAGACTGTCTTTTATATGATGGCACAGTCCGCTTGCTATTAGTATTTTTGTTACAAACAAACCTCTATTAATTGGCCTATGACGACCAAAAAATTCAACATTTGAAGGACATCAACAAGGAGGATAAAAAGGACAAAAACTCCTTTTACAACATTGTGACTGATGAAGAAACGTGGTGTTTTCAATATGATACAGAAATCAAGAGCCAAATTGCCGAGTAGAAGGCACCAGACCATCCAAAACCCAAATAATGTCGTTTGGAGAAGACAAAAGTGAAGACAATGTTGGTTTGCTTTTACGATTCCAAAGGCATTGTCCACAAAGAGTTCGTTCCAAACCGTTAATACAAATTGAAGCGTTTGGTGCATCGTATTGGGACAGAATATCGTGCAGGAGGAAGTTGCGCGATAATGTTGATCTCATCTATCGACACTGCTTGTGACCGGTCTTTTGACTAAAAATCGCCGTATAACTGTCAACCACTCCCCATATTCGCCTGGTTTGGCACCATGAGACTTTTACCTGCATTTACCGATGAAAGGAAAACGTTTTGTGGACGTAGAAACCATCCAAAAGGCTTGTACCGAAATCCTGAAGGACATCTCGGCGATCGGTCTAAATCACTCATACGACATGCTTCGTGATTTCAAATCAAATAAATCGGTCACATATTATAATTAGTTCAATGCCAGTTGGGGCATATATCACGTGGAATAATTATTTCAATAGTTTGAATAGAATAATGGCATTAGTTAAAAATCTTGTAGACATCTATATTTCTAATTTAATACAGTATATGTATAGTGATAATAATTTTCGCGTGAAGTGAAGTCTTTTACTAATTTCAACAAAATATATGTTATGCCGAACGTCGTTTGCTTCACTTAAATAAATATTATGTGGATATAATAAGAAGTAAGCTATATCAAATGGACAAAATATGTATCAATTAAATTGTACCTCAATGGATTATACTTAAATGACAAAATATATTAACTTCCCTGAACAATTATATTCTTTCCATGTAGGATTTTACAATTACAAATAAAATCGATATCCAATAAATACACGAAAAAAGAATTAGCTGTTCGGTTCTGTAGATCCAAATTACAATGCACGCTCCAAATCAACAAATCACCAATTCCCTTCAACACACTCGTTATTGATTAATTTTGTTATAGGATTGGACTGCAGTATCGATGAGAAATGTACATATCACAAACAGACATGAAATTATGTAGTTGGTTTTGTTATCTGCATTTGATAATGATATGTTGTTGGTTGTAAAAGCAAATACGAACTGCTGTCGACTAAGTGTTTATTCGAAGCAAAGGCTGTTGCATTAAAAAGTTTCGTTACGCTTTCCGATGCGATCTTAATTCAAAGACTGGATGTGAAAAGGGGAGTCATTATTTACACATTTTCCTGATAACATCTGCAACGCTGCTGCGAAATGGGATCTTAAAATAAATGTGAATAATGATGAAATGCGTACTTTAGTTGAGGACACGTCGTCTAGCTACCAATTGACTTTTTAAATCGTATTCTAGATTTGATTAAGTTTGGTAATATCCATTTTTTTAATGTAATACCTATATATTCACCTAAATTATTTTGCTTAAGCAGTGTAAGAATATTAGTAGGTACTTACATTTTTTTGTTTGTATAAAAATTACTTCAGTTAAAAAAGAGGTAAAATTAAATCGAATTCCAATCACAAGAGCCCTTCGGGATGTTAATAATGAAATTAATCTTTTCAGAAAAATATTTCATATCCACTTGTTCAATAATAATTTACTATGTATGTATTGCTTATTCCATAATTCTACAAAACAGGTTTAAGTTTCCTTAAATTCTATACAGGATGATTCAAAGTTCATCCAAAAAAATAAAAATAATGTATTTATAGATTTCAAGAAAAAAGTTTGCAGAACCACAAAGCTGGACAACCGTATTGTATTTATTGTGGTTTACTGTTTACATCAGTTTTCTAAGAGTTCAGAAAGCATGCAAAATTAATGAGTATTGTTTGAAATTATCGCAAAGCGAGACAAAATGCATCAGCACCTCATCTCTTGTATGCTTATAATTTGTTTTTCGTGTAGACATGTGCCACATGCTGCTACTTTTACTGAGGTAGTTCAACGAAGGCATAAAAGGGAAAATTTGTAACCGAATCGTCGAAGAAACGAGTGTGAGAATGGATATGTTAATTATAGATGAAGCTCTGTTCGCACGAACTGGGACAAATAATGTTCACAATTCGCTTGCCTGGGATAGCCTGTAGATAACTGTTTTTAAATAATTTATACAGACCTATTGTACATGTGTCAATCTTTTGTGGAAAAGTTTTGTGCAGAATATTATACACGATGTCCTTTAATTCGTCTGCTAATCTTCTACAGGTCATTGATCAAAATAACCGCAACAATTTTAAATGAACTAGTCGCCAATTTCTTAAAAGTTGCATCAAATTTATTATATAAATAATGTGCCGTCCGAGCATTTAATAGTTAGGATTCATATACATTAGTTTTATAGACCGATATATTATTATGTAATTTGGTGATTGGTTGGTTGCGGTGCGATTTATTATTTTTATATTTATTTATTTATTTTTATTATATTATAATTATTATTTAATTTGGTGATTAATTTTGTTTCTGGTGTGTAAATTTTGTGTGTGTATAAGAATTAATTATCCGTTTGGGCGCCTTTTTTTATGTAAAATGTCATTTGGGTGTATTTATATCTAATTTTCCATTGAGTGTAGGTTCTGATAAGAAATTTTAATAATAATAATGACAAACATAGACGAACTAGACTTTCTTACCTTATCATTGCTAACATCGCCTCCGGCAGCTTTACTTTGTATAAATAATGTTCACAGTGTAGACAGGATTTTATTAGTGTAGATAGGAATGTTCATTTTCTACACTGTCCCTCAAGAAAAAACACTTTATTTTATCAATAGCATGAGTCCTTACCTCATAGGGGCGGTTCTATGCTCTTTTAATTAACCTTTACTATTTAATTTTTGGTA
>NW_019416267.1:343084-344154 GCF_000390285.2 Anoplophora glabripennis | reverse complement strand
AGCTATTCTCACACTGACGTTTGGATTGTTATTAAAATAATTTAAAACGATTTGCTCGTACCTGGGTCCTCTTTGTACTCGATCCGCTTTTATAATACGTCTTGACACAGCCCCGCATTCATTAAAAACTTTGGAAATTTTAGAAACAGTACTCTGAGTTATTCGGGGCCCATCTGGGTGCCTGTTATGAAATATTCCACATACTTCTCCCACAGTCCTATCATTATCTCCTAAAAGCCGCACAATTTTAATTTTTGCTTGTAAATTTAATTGCCCACCCATAATTACAATATGGAAATAAACTAATGTCCTAATGACAATGAGCGTATCTTAAAGATTTGACGTTTGACCACAAAAAGAGTTTTGTTTTCATAGCACCCTTATAATAAGCTTTCTATCCTTGATGTACGACACGTTGTTATATCAAATGTTTTTAAAGTAGGTAGTTACCCCGCAACAACTACACGTAAAAAATGTTTGTAACTAATTTCAAAACTGCATCCATATAAATGGTGACTTAAAAACTAATATAAACGAGAATCTTTTAATTTTAGCAAAATGCTTTAATTTTCCATTGCTATTTAGGTACTTACATATTTAAATACCTAATTATTAATAACCGTAATATTATAAGTTTAAACGTTTAATGCGATTAATTAAAAGCGTAAAATTAATTTCCCATGTTTTTAAAAATCATTTTTCATAGGCAACATTTTTTTTTAGAAAATTACTATAAAAGTATTGAATTAAATGAAGCCTATATTAAAATTGTAATAAAACCGTCATTATAAAATATTTATTTATGAAATTTGGCATGAAACCGTTTTAGGGGATGCAGAATCCAGTGCCGTAGATAGATTTTAAATAAAAAAATCGCTAAACAGTTTTTGTAAAATTTGACAGTGAAAAAAATTCATAGTAGGCCTTGAAAATCAAAATTTCACCTTCTAATTTTGCATCATGAGAGTGCTTTTGGAGATCTATCTTTTAAAAAAAATCCGGTTCAAATCGGTCCAGAAACAACTTTTGTACGCGAGTGTTTCCATTTGAAATGGGTCACACTGTATATA
>NW_019416267.1:317433-342781 GCF_000390285.2 Anoplophora glabripennis | reverse complement strand
GGGAGCTACAGGATAACATGCACCCCTCACCAGTGTCTCGGACCAACTTCCTTCTCTTCCAACTTGTTTACTTCCCAACGATGCTCTGTTGTTTTCCGTTACAAGGTAAATTTTCTGATTTGTCCTTTTGTTATTGGTCACTTGTATCCATGATATTGTTTTCTAACTGCGCACTTTCTCCAACATATTGCGATGTAATTTTATTTTAATTAAATTACGGCGTAATTTGTATTTTGTAACTGCGTAGTAAATTTTATACATCTTAAAACTAATTTACAAGAAATTTTATATGATATTCTGCATGACAAATTTTTTATAAGAAACTTCTAGCCTATGTGTTTCTGATGTTATAATATTTGAACTTTCTTTTGTACTAGATTATTTAACATTAATTTACTCATAAAATCTCTAAATTGGCCCTTCTTGTGGCATTGTCTTTTACTTTAATGCTTCTACTTCGTACCCAAAATTTATTTTCTTGACATGCTTATTAAAACGTATTATTTAAAATTTGACTGATAATGTTTTAGTTTATATATAAAATAACTATGAAATGAACTTTTTATTTTACTTTAAAAGTACTTTATGTCTTTATTTTATTCTACATTATCATTTCATGAAAATTTTCTTTGCTATTTCTCGGTGTTGTGTCTTGAGATACAGTGTGTTCATTTCAATATATAGAATCAAGTCTAGTGTGTATATCATTGCAACAAGTCTATATATTTATGTCAAAATTCGAGATCCAGATGTATGCGAACATTCATAGGAGTATTCCTGCGATCTAGCAAAACTTGAGAAATGTGGTCCAATTATAGTGTGGATAGTTTGTGTTCGTCTACGTCAGTCTAGCGATTATTTGAACGAGTCAGGAGGCAGATATCATTTATATAATTTTAAAATAAGTTTCCTAGAGTCAAGCGTTCTCCTAAACATATAGCCATCCTAAACTGTGTGTTTGTATTTAAATTAAAACACGTTTGCCTATGATTTGAATTTGTCTAAGGTATTTATATGAGCATTGTCAAGAAATTTAATTTTAATCTGTGCTAAATAAAATCGAATAGAAATTTTTTGATAGTCTCTATTTAGGTATACAAGAAGGTAATCAAATAAAAGAAATACTATATTGATACGTCTGTGCATAGCATTTTTTCTTTTGAGATCAACTACTGCATTTACAGTATTACATGCCATGTAGTAGAAATTCTAGGGTTCTTATTAAGATTGCTGAATCTGACACTGGTTGCATATCTTAAACCAATTCAGTGATTTTTTTTAAATTTAAATGGATAAATTGTTAGCTCAACTTCATCTATCCACATAAAATTTTTTCAGATATTTAGATAAATATGATTTTCAGTACAAGGTAAAGATTGGCATATATAATTTGTCGCACACTGTATTCATTGTATCGATATAAAGTGTCTAAATGCATGTAAATATTAAGAATTTTTAATTATACAGGGTGTTCTCAAAGTTGAGTAATTTATTTTAACAGCTGGTAGAACTCATAAAAAAAATCGATTTACCAAAAATCGTTTAAGTATATAAAAGTTGTCAAATAAAGCAATAATTATTAACAATTATTTAAAAAAATTGAAATTTAAGAACTTTATAATATAAACCTGATTTATTGTCATTTTCGACCACTCCGTTGTAAAAACATAAATTGTTTGTTTACCACTGATATTGGGTATGTCTTTTTTTTGTAGTTCCACGGTTTTCGATTTGACAGTGCTAAATAATTCGTACGTGTTATTATTTTTGATTTGTGGGTGTTTTGTGCAATAAAAATGGCACAATTTTATGAAAACAATGAACTAGTGGACATAATATTAACTTACCGGGAGTCTCAACAAAATGCAGCCGCAGCATGTCGCGACACAGGGTATTTAAAGGAACAACGAAGTGGTTACACTGGAAGACCTCTTCCACGCGAAATGATGGAGATCGAGGAAGAAATTTTAGAAATTGTCGAAAACGACCCAAGAACGAGCATAAGGTCCATGTTAGTAAACAAACAGTTTATCTTCCAGCGTGATCTCCTCATTCCTTTAAATACCCTGTGTCGCGGAGTCTTATAACTAAATTTACAAACATCCGCGAAGCCGGATAATTTCGTAAACGACAAACAATTTATGTTTTTATAACGGAATGGTCGAAAATTACAATAAATCAGGTTTGTTTTATAAAGTTCTTAAATTTCAATTTTTTTAAATAGTTGTTAGCAATTGCTTTATTTGACAACTTTTATATAAATGATTTTTGGTAAATCGACTTTTTTTATGAGTTCTACCAGCTGTTAAAATAAATGACTTAACTTTGAGAACACCCTGTATATTCTTATATGTTTTTTTAGTTAAAACAACTGGCTTTGTTTACACAATTTTTATGAATATGCTATTTTATCCTATAACATTTTTAAATTTGTTTGATTTGTTTGTTGTGAGTGTTTTTATAACTTATTTTAGTACAATCAAAAAATCAATTTACTGTACTAATTAGCTGATGAAAGAAGTTTAAGGACGAGAAACGAAAATGGGGCATATCCTGGGACAAATTGGCATCGCCTTAATTAGAAGTACGAAGAATATAGTTAAGGAGATCACGTTCTTGCGAATCTCCAGCTTATATACATAGATATATCGGTGCTCCAGATTTTTTTAAATTCCTTTCCTTTTTCATTTTTAAGAAAAAACCATTATGAACAGCTATTTTACACTAAATTTTTTTATTAGTTTCTACAAGCTCCATATTAGATACACAATTTCGCAAAGTAATGTCTATTTCAGTATAATATGTAGATACATATAAGTTAGAAAAAATAATCCATTTCCTTATTCTCTGTTTACCCAATATTCTAAAAGGTTTTTTTATATACAGATACGTAAATCATAACAGTCCGCATTCCTACACTATTTCGATAAAAAAAATTGACGCGCATTATAATTTTTTTCCCAGGAATACTTATTTTATTAATGCAGTATGTTTTTATTTATCCAGCTGCGTACAATATTCCAGATATTTAGCAATGTTTTTAAAAATTTTATATGAAAATAAACTAGTAGTTTTTTTACATGTGTCATCTAATATTCTGTAGATTCTTATAGTCTGATAAGGCTGTTTAAATAAACTTACCTCTATCTGCAAAGTTACTTCGATGATGCCAAAAATTAATTTTAAATTTATTGTACTATTTAAAGTCTGTACATCCCACATTCCATTATTTAAAAAAGAAGCGGGTTTCGTAGTCTAAACAAACTATATGTTCAGGTGCCAACCAAAAGCAAAAAAAAAGACATCAACAATATGCAAACCGTCAATAAAAGTTGTGTCACCAAATTATAATAAATTATTATGACATTAACGTGACAACTGAACGAAGCTGGGTATTAGTAAAGTGAATGAAAAATGTTTGTTTTCACGAGCAACGCTTTGTTTTTTCGTATTTAGCTACAACTTTAGGCATAACCAATAATAATCATACACACGCTGTTATCAAATCAAACAACAAAATTTTAAGCCTATTTTTTAAATATGGAACAAACTAAAATAGACCAGGGTCGATAATTTTTGAAACCAAAAAAAATTATAGTAGGATGAAACCCATTGGAAAAGAAAGAAAATATAACAGAAGTGAAAGGAAAAATAATTTACGGGCGATCTGAGGTCGGGAAGGGGTAGGGGGTTTTTAAGGGTAAAAAACGGTTTCCCTTGATTTTCAGAAAAACTACATGTCTTATGGAAAAAAGTTAAATGGCAAAGTTGTAGGTAATAAAAAGATCTACAACTTTTGTATTTACACTTTTTTCACATAACCTCAAAAGTTATGTGAAAAATTCAAATAACCAAGTTTTTGGTTTTTATTTTTATCTTTTACAAACAAATATTTTTTTTTCACGAAATTTGGTGAAAACTTACCTATTTATGTCCCACACACGCTGTAATTTTTTGATTTGAAATATTTATTTTTTCACCATATTTTTACTTAATATCGAAAAAGCACCCTAATTTTCAATCGAAAATTCTCACGTCAAAATATCTGCTTTTTTAAAAACGTCGGTGGGCTTTTTCTTCGTTGAAATCTCTACTTCCTGATGGTGTAAAAAAATATATACATTACTATGGTAAGTTTTCTCAGGAAATGCAAAGAAACGAAAGAAGATTCTACAACTTTCTCAAAATATTGTAGATGTCTTATTAAATATTAACTTTATTAACTTATTTGGTTGTTAATTATAATAGTATATTTCGACTTGTAATTTTTTTGTTTATCAATGTAACATGGAATCTTACGTTTTTCGAGTAATTAAAGTGTAAATTTTAATAAATAGCTCAAAATTGTACATAATGATTAGAAAAAAATTTTCGGATTCTAGTTCGTTTCTTTGCATTTCCTGAGAAAACTTACCATAGTAATGTATATATTTTTTACACCATCAGGAAGTAGAGATTTCAACGAAGAAAAAGCCCACCGACGTTTTTAAAAAAGCAGATATTTTGACGTGAGAATTTTCGATTGAAAATTAGGGTGCTTTTTCGATATTAAGTAAAAATATGGTGAAAAAATAAATATTTCAAATCAAAAAATTACAGCGTGTGTGGGACATAAATAGGTAAGTTTTCACCAAATTTCGTGAAAAAAAAATATTTGTTTGTAAAAGATAAAAATAAAAAACCAAAAACTTGGTTATTTGAATTTTTCACATAAATTTTGAGGTTATGTGAAAAAAGTGTAAGTACAAAAGTTGTAGATCTTTTTATTACCTACAACTTTGCTATATAACTTTTTTCCATAAGACTTGTAGTTTTTCCGGAAATCAAGATAAACCGTTTTTTACCCTTAAAAACTCACCCCCCTTCCCCTTCTCGACCTCAGATCGCCCGTAAATTTTATTTTTGTAGAAACAATCATTTAAATAAAGACATGAAATAATATATAATTCATTGCCTTATTTGGACCAAACTGCATAATGGTTCTATTATTAAAATTCGAGGGCTGAATATGAAAATGAAGACAATATTAGCAGAATACACAAACGTTTTATTTCTCCCATTACGCTAAAGTTGGTATCTTTAATGTGTGTGGTGGATATGCACGGTGGTCTATTGTTAATTGTCTGCTCATGCATATTACCAAGATACGGACAGGGATAATGAGGAGCATGCCGTTTCCATGCGAACGCACTGGAGAAATAAAGTACTTGTCGGATGATAGGTTACATGATGCCAGTTGGAGCAACATATAAAAGAAATAAAACTTCACTAGAACCACACAACTCACGAAACTTTCTGCTTTTGTTTGTAAAATCATGTTTGCTCCAGGACTTTACCTCATAAATGAAACAGACTCTACCTGAGTAAACAGTTGTGGGTGTAATTGGCCTTAATGAATTTAAAAATTAACGTTACTAATAATTTTTTATATTTTTTATTATACACGTTTAATTTCTTTTATCGTTGCTTTCGGTATATTTAGTGGGACATAACTACCAATTTTTTCAAAATTTTATTATCCAGTAATTTGTGATACAGCACATTTATTTTTATAATACCACCTGCGATATAATTATGGTAAATTTTACTTACATACTAGACCTGCGATATAAGTGATTGTGAAACATATACCTATTAAGATTGTATATTACAGGGTTTATTAGCACTGAAAAAGTTTACACTAACTAGTACACTAATTACTCCAATATTTATTATAATATTATACTTAGTATATTACTATTTACGTCGAGCAAAATTTTCAGATTTTATATTGCCATATATTTAGGTAAAAGTGTGTAAAATGCAAACCCAGATTAAATATGGACCTGTTGATTTTATTATGCACAATTTATTATTCAATAGGAAATTTGTTGGACAGTTATTATTAATAGTTATTTGTGTACATACAGTATCGAAAAGTGGCATTTTTATGGACGTACCTGCTTTTTTAGCCGGCCAAAAAAACTTTTTTACTTGATAATTTTTTTAATCCATGGATTAAAGGTACTTTTTTTTTATCCACCGTAATAATTTAATTTTAAATATACTTTTAGTACACTAGGAATTATATAGGGCGTTAAAAATTAATGTCAAAAATTTAAAGGGGGTGAAAAAGGAGCAAAAACTGAGTGAACTGATGTCACAAACTTGTATCGGAAGTTTAAGGTCATACAGAAAAAAAAAATTAAAAATGTGTTTAAAACTATTTTGCAACTGCTGAAATACATATATTTTATCACGGCAAGTACTTTAAAAAAATTCTGCAACACTTTTAACGAGTTTGTCGGTTTCTTATGAAGCCAGACTGTATTCTAATGTCAGTTTGTAATACATTGTCGTAGTGATTGCTGTAGTGTTTTTCGAGAGTACATTTAATAGCCGTATTTCCAAGTATTCTTTTGTAAATGGCGCATTTATATAGCAATCGCGAATATTATGATATGCTCATAATTTATGGCGAGGTAAACGAAAATGGCCGGCTTGTCAAGTGTACCGTGCAAGATATCTGGAATGATGTGCCCCCACACCGCGAACATCTGTTGATGTAGCGCAAAGAGTTTTAGACACCGCTGAAGTACAACCGCGTTGAGGTCGCGACGGTGGCCCAGAGCGACCACAAAGAATTTTTAATGTCGAGGAGATGATTTGAGATCTCGTCGAAGAAGATCCGCATTGTAGCACAAGATATATCGCACAGTAAATAAATATTTCGTGTCCTGTTGTGTGGCGGACATTATTACAAGAAGCTCAGTTGTACCCATTTCATATTCAACGTGTTCAAGCGCTTACTCCTGAGTATTTTCCACTACGTCGAGGTTTTTGGGACTGGTTGCTTCCGCTACATGCAAGAAATCCTCAATTTACAGCGCAAATTCTTGTTACAGATGAAGCATGTTTCAGTCGAAAAGGTGTATGTAACGTACACAACACTCACCACTGGACTATTCAAAATCCACACCAAATACGTTGCGGTGCCTTTCAGCAACAGTTTTCAGTGAACATGTGCGTCGGTATCATTAATGACACATTAATGGGACCTTTTGAATTGCCTAGACGCTTAGACGGTGCTTCATATCTAAATTTTTTTGTAAAATCGCTTGCCGGAGTTATTGGAAGACGTTCGAAAAAATATGTGGTTACTGCATGACGAAGCCCCGCTCACTTTTTTCGGAGAGTAAGCGACTTTCTAAACATTATTTTTCCCGATCGCTGGATAGAAAAGTGTTGTGTTTTCCACCAAAGTTCGTGACATCGATAATTGCGACATCGCATTGCAGAAGCTTGTAATACGATTCGAGATGACGTGGCAATGTTGCAACACGTGCGAGCGAATTGGATACGTCGCGCTGAAGCTTGTGTGCAAGCAAATGGTGGGAACATCTTCTATGAATATCAGCAGTTCTCAAAAGGTGGCTCCTTGCAATGTTGAGGTAAGTCAGGTTTTAAAATTACGTTTTACTCAACAGAAATCCGTGTATTTACTACCTCATTTTGACATAACGGACATATGGAAAAAATATTTGACATAAGTTCATTAACACCCTGTATTTGTTTTTGGTTTCCGTGCATTAATAGTAGATACTATTTCAGGATTCTGACGCTAAAAAGATCAGTTAAGGTTTATTTTTTATACATAAAAAATCTCACAGTGAAAAAAGCATACAATACAAAATAGGGATTACTATACAGGGTGTTTCTTAATAACGTGCTAATATTTAAGGAGGTTATTCTTGGGTCCATTTTAAGAAAAAAACTTCACATGAACATATGTCCTAAAAGTCTTAACTTTTGAACTACAGGGTGCTAAAGTTTTATGAAAAAAACATTTTTTTGTATAACTTTGGTATTACCTACCCTAGATTTTTTTTTCAAATTTGGTACACGCCTTCTATTTATCGAGATGCATTTTATGATGTACAAACAATTTTATTATTTCAGTCAGTGGCGTCTGTACAGGTTTTGTTTCGAATATTTTTGAAGAAAAATATGTTACGCCACTACTTTTTCTTTTAGTAAAAATCATTTTTGAAATCCTCATTCCTTTCTGAGCAAATGTGGTGTCTTCAATTTTTTTCGTTTGTTGTACGGTTTTCGCATAAAAAAATAAAATTCATTCATTTGCATCTTATTGGACCACTTACGAGAAAAAAAAATTGTGTAACTTTGAACAATAATTTATTTAAGATAATAACTTTTAAACATTGACATTATGAAATTACAGTAATCTACATACATTTTAGAATGGTAAAAAAAAATTACATTGGCGTAACATATTTTTCTTCAAAAATATTCAATACAAAACCTGTACAGACGCCACTGGCAAAAATAATAAAATTGTTTGTACATCAGAAAATACAGCTCGATGAATAGAAGGCGTGTACCAAATTTGACAAAATATCTAGAGTAATATCAAAGTTATCATAAAAAAAAGTTTTTTCATAAAACTTTAGCACCCTGTAGTTCAAAAGTTAAGACTTTTGGGACATATGTTCATATGAAGTTTTTTTCTTAAAATGGACCCAAGAATAACCTCCTTAAATATTAACACGTTATTAAGAAACACCCTGTATATCGCTTATTTCAAGAAGTTATTAACTTTCCGAAAATTAATCTGTTTTCCTCTTCTGACCCGAAAATGACCTTTCGTTTTTAATTATTTCTGACTGTTTAAATTTATTTGTTTTTCCTGTTTCCATACTTAGAGATATCGTATATCTATTCCATTATGCAGGAAATACACTTTGCTTTTAATGGACAAATGGACTATTGTGGTTTCATTCCATTTACTTAAATTATTATATTTCAAACTAATTCAATACTAGATGGTCAGAGTTAATAATTCCAAAGATAATTTCATACAGTTTAATATAATCATGTAATATACGAGATAATACTGTCGGAAACTGATATGCGTATGTGTAGAAATTACTAGAATCCACATCAGTACAAGCTTAATGATATTATGAATAGCAAATGTATATTGATTACGAAGGAATAATAAAGCAAAGGTTTCTATGATTATGTTACATGATATTTGTGTTTCTACAAACAAAATATTTTCATTGTTACAAGTAAATTTGATCTTCACATTTAGTATGTCCTTACCAGTCGACCTTTTTGGTAGCCATTTGCTAGTTTGATGTTTGATTCAATTTTGGCTTTCACTTTTGTGGATTTTTCTGGTTAATTTTGAGCAAGATTGAGCGTTTAATTTTTATACTGTTTTTCGAAAATCGGACTTCGAGATTTCATTCGAAATTCAATTACGAGTACTTTAAGCTTTCGAACGTTCTATTTGGTTGATATTTGAGACCTGCAGCCATTTTTGAACATAAAAATCTTTTTCGCTTCAGTGTGCGGAGGCGTGCTTCGAAGCTACCCAACGTTCAAGGTAACTGTTAACCATTACTTGATTTGTACATTTATTCCGTCTGATTTGCCAGTGCTGGTACTAGAGTTTTGCTGTTGCTACTGCATCCTGGTGTATGTATCGGTACCCTATACAGGGTGTTCCACCAAAGAGGGATTCTTCTGTACCTCTGAAACTGTCAAATTTATAAAAAAGTGGTTTTAATAAAAGTTGCCTAGAATGATGTGGGCCATGTAAAGAAAATACAGTTCAGTTTGGCAAAACGTGTACCTTATTCAGACTCGGAAATACTGAGACCTTTACTAATCTTACGAGTTGAAAAACTTTTTTTTTTCAAATGGAATGACCCATATTAATTGTCATGGGTAAATGCAAAATTGAATGCCGTTTCGACTGATATCAGGTTGTCCATACTTATCTCTAACAGTTTTCCAGAAAAATCAGATTCTTTTCTAATGTCCGAAAAAGTAGCTACGTAACAGCGTCAAGAAGGCCTTGTATTACTACAATGTCGATACACAGGATTTTACAAAAGCACAGCACATCACAATCCTTATCGCATCCATTTCCTACGATTTCCATTTAAAAAAATATAACTTTGGGTCATAACTCCGAAATCTTAAGATCTACTAAAAATCTAATACCGGCATTCAATTCTACGCCAAAGAATTAGTCTTGAGCAGTTTTTACTTTAACTCTAACTTATTTAACAGCTGAGATACAGACATGTTAAAAAGTGTCACAATAACGAGAAACGCCCTGTAACTCAGAAACAAATGAAGATAGCAAATTTTCTATCTGACAGTCGAGTTTGCCATGAAAATCGAGCTCGAGAACGTGGTGTCAAATTTATCATATCTTTAGTAGTTTCTGAAATACCCTGAATTCCCATCGAAAATGGGCCAGCCTGTACATTTAAAAAACTACCTAATATTAACCAAGGAATTCAAAAACGCAATAATATACAGAGTGTTCTATTTAAAATAATCAAGTTATGTAGCGCCCACGCTGTAAAGCTACAAATATTTTCTTTACGATTCCAGGCAACTTTTATTAAAACCATTTTCTTATAAATTTTACAGTTACAGAAGAATCCCTCTTAGGTGTATAGATAGAATCCACTTCTGTAAAATCTTTCATAAATTTTTAAATTGACGTTCAATTATTTTTCTAATTACATGTTCGGATGCCTCAGGACTACCAAGTAGTTACCAAACAACGGTATTTGTCTAATTCATTAGGTCTTCTTACTTTTTGAGGTAGACTTATATCACTGTAATCACAAGAAAGTATTCCATCCAAATAAGTAAAAACATAAATATAAATTTCATGTTATTTCTGAAAAAATGATGAAGTAAGTGCTCCCATTAGATCCGTTTAAAAGTTGCAGATGATATGACATTTAAAATGACTGCTTACATCAATATAAGCATATAATGAAAATGGCGAGGTGTCCTAACGAATCGCAGTTTAGATTTTAGATAAAAGCACAATTTCGATAGGTGATTTCAGAAATTTGTGGTATTTCCGTAGATACATATGCACATCTATCTATATAATTGTAAATACAAGTTTTCGCGTTACGACTACCACGAGTACGGTAGATCGATACTATTTATAAATCATTGTACGGTTTAATTGGAATAGATGCATGGAAATGCATACTGTTGACGTAGATTTACTGCAGTTGCAGCAAACTCATAACAGGAGTAGATTGGGTTTGACGTAGTACGTGAAACATGCATTCGAGTCATTACTTGATAGCTGGGAGGAAATATTTCCTAAATTTACCTTCTACGTTTCTACATTCCTCAAGTGTTATAAACTTATGAATATATAGTTCCTCACATACATGGTCTCCCTAAAATTGCTCTGATAGAGCGTGTGCAGATAATAATTATCTTAAATAAATATTCTTTATGAATTGTCCAGCAGGTTATTTATTTATTTATCCCTATCATAGTCGACAATTACAGAAGTTACCAACATCAGCATGGAGAAAGACGGAAATTATAGACTGGTTAACATCGAAAAAGATCGAATTCGACGAAACAATGCTTAAACCCGAATTACTGAATATCACGGAGAGAGAAAAAGGCCAATACGTTAAGTATGTGTGGATGAAATGGCTGCAGAACCTAAGGAGTACTTCGCTTGCTGTGAACTAAATCCCATCGAGTTAATCTGGGCCCAGATAAAAATGGAGTAGATTGCCCGAAAGAATACGACATTTAAAATGCAGGATATAAAATAACTCTTGCACGAAGATATTAATCTGGTTACAGCAGAAACATGGAGTAAATGCAATATGCATGTCCACAAAGACGAACAACGCATATGGGATCGTGACACGGCAGTTGATCCACTGATAATACCCCTTGGAAATGACAGCAGCTCTAATGATGAAGACGATAGTTCTAGTGATGACAGTGATAGTAATAGAGCTAGTGACCAGTAATGTATATGTGCATAGTGTAGTGTATAGTACAACGTATAATGACGGCACTCAACAATTGTGAAGAGGATGACAGGTGAGTCTATAAGCTTTTTAAAGTAAATATTTACCGTGAACTTATTTTTTATAATTTTCTGTTCTTTGTCCCCGTCTGCACACCAACAGATGGCGAAATTAAGTCAGGTATAAAGTAAAGTGAACCAGCGTTCTCATCAAGCACATGTCTATGAAACATTGGTCGACAAAACCGTACTTCACAGCGTATAATATTTGTCATTTCATTCATGGTTTAATTTTGTTGCTGTTGTATATTGTTTTAGATTAATTTCAGGTATCTAGCAATGATTCAATTGATGAAATGGTTGATTAAGAAAAAAAAAAGAAAAATCTTATTTTGTAACTTTTTAATATGTAATACCTATTTTAACTCTCCTAAATACGCCCCTGTGTACTTTATCAACACGTCGTGGCAGCGTGTAATTGTTTACTTCATTTGAGCATGTAGTAACTGTAGTATATTTCATCTAAACTAGGTCAGTATTAGAGGTATCATGAAGTTATAACCATTTATTTAGAACTATCTGCTTTAAGTAAATAGCAGTGCTTATTTTTTAGATAAAAATGTATTACACTTGAATTAATCTGGGTTACCAGTAATTTATACATACGTAAATATATAATAGTTTAAAAAAAATCAAGATTTTTAATCTTATCATTAATTGTTGTAGACATATACTTGACAGAATTAGGTGTTTACCAGAAATTTAAGTTTAAATTTCCATGTCAGGATTACTCTGGAATCGTATTTCTCTCTTCAATTACGTGACTTGTGAACAAGGCAATTTTTCGTAGATGTCAATTGTGTTAAATAGATTAAGCTGGGCTAATTTTTTGTTCTATGTAAAAGTTAAATATGCTTATGATCACACGATTATCAATTTTGTTTGCAATTAGAGATATTGAAGATCCTGGTGCCAGTACTCGAAGATTAACCACAAAATTTCAAGGATCTTTGGTGAATCAACGTTCAATTTTGAGCAACACTTGCAGTGTAAACGTACCTGAATTTATTTAGTTAAACTTATACAAGTCTGCTAAGAAAATAGTTTCTATCTACACAAACCGAATAGTTTAAGTTACTTATTTGTGCTATTCGTGTTGGAATAATTGAGAACACCCATATTTAGAAGTTTAGAACAATTCTGTTGGCAGATATGTTTGTATTTTGAAATATGGAATAATTTTACTAGGATGTTTATTCAATAAATTGTAAACTACATTTTCATTTTATTGAATCTGGCAATGAAAAGAAAATATAGCCATAAAGTCCGATGAGATTAGAGAAGCCAGTGGACGGATATTATATCCACCTCTGCAAAATCTGTTTCAGAGAAGCACGCTAAAAGCGTATGCTCGTAAATCTATAAGCGCGATGCTGAAACCAGCACAGATAACGCTAGACAATAGCTGTGTTTTATTTATCTGAAACTTCAGATAATCCATACTTGATTGACCAGTCAGCTTTCAAGATTAGCTGGGATATTTACTCGGTAAACTATCGGAAAATCCGGTATTACAATGTTTACAAAATTCAAAATCAGTGCAACAAATCTCCAAATTAATAGCCAGCCAACATGGCATAAAATAACTTCTATTGCTGATAACGAATCTCTAGTGCTGGATTCTTTGAACGAAGACTAAATCCCTCACCTACTTTTTGAAATATTTGGTAATATGCAACAGAACAGCGTGATGACCATGTTTCCAAAGCATAATGTCGACAAGTAGATTTCATTGAATTTTGTCTCATTTACATTTCAATGATAATAGTCGACAGACAAAATAAGGTGAATTTAATTATGAAAAGCTTTACAAAATCCAGCTCTTCTTGGTAGTGTTAGAAAACACTTAGAAATTGTTGTATGCCTCATAAGAATCAAGCCATCTGATGACTCTATGATGAAGTGCAAAGGAAGAAGTTCTCTACGTCAATACCTCTCATTAAAATCAATAAAGCTTAAATATTTGTCGATAAATGTGAATTTCAAGTGTATACATATATACTTACAGGAAAGATATCAGAGATCCCTGAAAAAAACTTAGTCGAGTATTAAAGGACCTAACCAAGAATTTGGAAAGAAAGTTTCATTGTGCATATTTCGATAATTTTTTAATTATGTCAACCTGTAGAGAGAGTTGTTAGAAAATGGTGTCTATGCATATGGAATAACCAGAAAAGGAAGAATACATATTCCAAAAGAATTTGAAAATGAAACTGTCGACAAAAATCTCGATGATTGGATGGCATGTACAGTCCAGTGAATGGACAAATAGTATATACTTTTTATAACTAATTTTCAAAATATGGAGCAATAAGCGAGTGTTACAAGAAGAACATATAAAAACTACAGCAAAAATATAGTCGACAAAAAAATATAGTTTGTCGACAACGCAAATATGCTAAAATAGTTTTATGAAGTTGACAGAAAATCAAAAATTCCACAGGCTGGTTTGGTACTTTGTTGGTTACGAATGCTCATATTATATTTCAAGAACGAGAACTTTTTCTGAACGAGAAAACATTTTGTAAGCACAAAAGTTATACGTTTGACGTTTGTATTGTGTAATGACAAGTAATTTGTGACATTTATGAACTTTAAACAACCAATCAGGGAGACTATAGACACAACCAACATTCAATTATTATTTTCCAACGACTTGATCCTTACACCGCTAATGTGATTTTTAGGTGGTATTTATTTTGAGACTCTTTAGAACGATATTGTTTATAATTTTTAAACGGCAAGTAATACAAAAAAAATTCTCTAACAGAAGTTAGAAAAAAAAGAGCTTTTTAACATGAAAAAATTTGGGTGTTTCCGGAAAAAATTTAATTGTTGACGTCATTTCTGCCAAATCCCCAAAGATAATACTTTCGATTGAAAATGGAGCTTACCTCATCCCATTTAACACCACGTGTCCCAAATTTTATTTAAATTTTTTGTATCCTCACAATAGACCCATATTTTTGTAACAAAAGCCGGGACGCGTAGTAATATATTTATTAGTTCTGGGAATGGATAGGCCAAAAAGTAAAATATTCCAGTCAACACAAATTATCGAAAGTTGAGGGCTTTCAAGTAGGTAGCGTCGTCCTTCGGAGAAATTTACCAATGTTTTTAACAAGTTCGCTTAGAGTCGGGGCCATGTGACAGTCATCTGTTGCGTCTGGGAGGCGCCAGCGTAGAAACCCATATTTTTAATAACGCGCGAAATCATGAGAAGAGCGTAGAGGTTCCAAAGTAGAATTAAATCAAATTGTAAATTGATAGTAATCGGAAAAGAAAGTAACAGATGAAGTAGCTGGGTTTTTGATGGATTTTCCAAGCTATAAGAGTAGATTAAATGAGATCGACTAATCCGTCTCGTATTTGCTACACGGAGTCGCGAGAGGATGGCTAGGGTTACTTGTAAGTCACATAATTATTTGTATAAATGTAAATTCAGTCCATTAGACAACCATTAACATGGCATAGTTATGCCAAAGCATCCCGACATTCGGGGTTCCCGCCAATAAGACAAGAACAGAAACTTCTGAACCCAAGAAATGGGCGTGTCGGAGCGAAGTGTCGAATTCGAGAAAGATCTGCAAGAAAAACCAGTTCTTCCTTGAGTTTCACATTGAGCAGTCTACTTAAGTTTCGAGTCTCGGGCTAATTAATTAAATTCAATAATGGATAAAGTTTTTCCAAATTTTGCTATGGAGCGCGCATTCCCTGAATCTCGGTACGCTGTCGCGTGTAAATAAATTAATTAATACTGTTGTTCGAGCCGTTGTGTTGTTATTTTGTTTGTTTGTTTTGTTTATTGTTATAGAAACTCTTCTTGGAAGTTTTGGTGTTTCGTTTTGTTTCTTCCAACTTCAGTGTCACCCTGTATAGCCAGTCACTGGATTATATTCTACGTAAGCAATAAATGGTAAGTGCCTGAAACTCATTCTCTGATCATACAACATTTCTAAGTTCCCACGTATTAATTAAAGTATTATGATAATTATAAACTCCCTTTCGAGAATTAAACAGTAAACTCTTGTGAAATCCAGACTCCAGTTATGAAACTATACGATCATACGATAGGATAGATAGAGAAATAACCGCTCAGGTTACATTATCGAGTTTCAGACACCCATGATTCCTCACAGAATAAAATGAAAGTGCAGATGTTGTGGCATTGGGCTTTGTTTATATGTACTCACAATCAGTAGGTAGTTGTTTTCCTTATTTTTCCAATGTTTTTGAATCAGTATGGGACTTATGGGACTCAAAGGGAAATGTTTGTTAATGTGGAATGTTTATGCAACTAGAATTGTTACTTTGTCTATGTTCCAAAGTTGTAGGTAATTCTTTTTTTTTTGTACCTATATATCAACCAACTAAAATACCAGAATAAAAAGTAGGCAGGTTGTAACAGTTTCTATATTGATAACTTCAAGAGCAGGTACAGCAAATGAAAATAAAACCAAATTCTCGTATACCTCAGTTCAATCAGGGCTGAATATTTATATATTTTACTCGAAAGTAACAAAAAAATTTCTAAAACAAATTTTACATTGTCCAATCTAAACTAGATAACCGCAGGCGTACATATAAAAATATTACGAGGTGGTCACGATGGTAGTGTCTATAAAAAAAATAGCTAATAGCTCTGGCCCAAGCCGTTTCAAATTTATTTGAAATAATGTCTCAGAAATGGTGAGTTTGCGACGATATTCACATAACAATCAATTCAAGATAAAATATGTTACACCCAGTATACATTTAAAAATTAACATTAATATTTAATCATTTTGGTGGACCTAAAGACTACTGTTATTTTATTCATTAACTAAACCCGGAATTTTTTCTAAAAGTAAGCATTTTCGGAGTGAGTAGGTACCACAAGAAAAAAACACGAAGCCAGACAGCGTTGGCCATATTTGCAAAACCGCACCGCGCCATATTATAATATATGGCTGACATTTTTTTCGTGGCTTAATTTACTTGCTTGCCTTTCGGACTGAGATAAATTTATGTACAATTTTTACGGCTTGCTACGTTTTAATATCGCTAAAATACGGTTTTCAACGGACTCGAGTCTTGTTAGCTTACTTCAAACGGGGTGTTCTAAACGCCAACACATTTTTTAACAAAATTTTCATTAGCGTTTGACTACAAAAAGGAGGAGGCGTTAATGCGATATGAAATGTTATTAGTGTTTATTATTAAACATACAGGATCATAACCATTTGGTAGGGATGCATTCTTAGATGATATATTGAAAAATTTATGAATAGAATAAAAATAAAAAATTTCTGTAAAATTTTATATTGAAATAGCAGTCAAATATCAAAAAAATTCTCATTAACCCACGCTTATGACGGTAATAAGTACTTTTTGTACAGAAGTGATTAAAAATAAAACCTAAAACATTCATTTTGATTTATTGTGTGAAAAAATTACATATATGTGGCACCCTTTTTTGGGATATCAGTTATCTTAAGACATAAAAGGCTGGTTAAATTAAGTTATGTTATGTTTTCATTTATGTTTTTATTTTTTTAATTGAAATAATATTCTTGATTAAAACACTGCACTAGCTAAATCTCTATGAACCATTGTTATCAATTAAATTTCAGTTTTAAGGTTCGATTGAACATGTTTTTCACACATCTAATAATATTTCAAATATAAAAATAAAATCATAATTATTTCACCTTTAAAAATGTCGTGTTCTAAGTGGCAGTGGCAATTTTGAATCAAATGCATGTGTCGGTTTGTAGAAACTATTAAAAAATAGATATTAATTAGTATGTCTTATGGTTTATTTATAATTAGACAACTATATGAGAACAAAAAATAGCATTTCCAATTAGAGATGAAATGATTTCTTCGTTCATAACTTCTTAAAACGGTACATACACAAAAAAGGCAATTGCATCTCTGTTGAAAAATACATATTATACTATTTTCATCACTGATTATGCCACAAATTCTTTTATTACTAACAGGGATATGTCGCACACAAAGGAAATAATGAAATGATGAACAAGGAGCCGACCAGATATACCAATTTGCAGATGATTATGCCATTCAAACACAGCGTAGAAAAGTAGACGAACGCCACCAAGCACTGGATGAAGCATTAACACTCGCAAAATGATTTATAAAGAACGGATCACCAATATCTGAAGAAAAGTGATCTATACGTACCTTTACTGGGAAGACCATATAAATCTACTATGTAAAAGAAAATGGGGAGCTAACCCCAACATATGCCTTTTATTCTGTAGATCCTTAGTTAGATCCATTTGTGACTATGGTTGTATCTTATACGGGATAGTTAACCGGATGCACCTACAAAAAATTGACCAACTAAAAAATAAAGTACTTCGTCTATCCATCGGTTACCTGAGAAGTACTCCAATTAATATAATAGAACGCATTGAACCACCACTTCATCTTAGAAGAGAAATGTTGAGCGATATACTTCTGTTAACAGATATACAGGAATAATGAATTACTCAACAAAATGCATAACCTATCTATACTAGGACTATAAGAAATTACCTCATTTAGTAGAGTAGTAGAGTAGTAGTAGTAGAGAGTTACCTGTGGATTTCTCAGTTCAAAGAAATATATAAATTGACTAATTTACCCTGTTTTTGTATTGACTAGCAAATGTACGAGAGCATACCAAAAATAACATTCATGGATTTTCAAGACAACGATAACATAAACAATATTACACAGCAGATGCACCTAGCTACTAGATGGCAACATCAGGAGCACATATCTTCAGATGGTTCGGTAATAAACAACGAAACAGCTTGTGCAGTTTATCACGACAACGATAAAGTTTCCATGAAGTTTAGACTTTCATCAAATGTCAGCATATATACAGCGGAACTTGTAGCTACTGTTTGATTGTGCACGAAGCACCTTCTGGTATTATCTCCTTTTGCCTGCCCTGACAGACAGGATTATTACGGGGCACTGACTGATTTTGTTAATGAAACCCTTGGCTTGATTTTTCACTTATTTAATGACTTATAATAAGTTCTCACAAGGTGTCTTAACACTACTCTAACCTAAACTCTTCTGTCTATGTGTGTATAAGGCTTATGTGCCCACACCCTAGCTTTCGTCCCACACCTCAAGACAATGAAGAGGGGGGTTGGACGGAACCTTATGGCGCGTGGCGGAACAGCTACCAAAGAGGTAATCAAATATTGTCAAAAATATGAACTTAATCGCTACTTCGTCATATTCATGGACAGTAAAAGCGATTCAATACGTCAACCTATCAACAAAAACATCCCATCTCATCATTGATATTATTAAGATGTACAAAGAGTTACGATTACTAAATAAAAATCTAGAAATAGTCTAGATAAAAGGTCACGCAGAAATCACGCAAAATGTACATGTAGACAAACTAGCTAAGCAGGCAACTTTAATCGGAGATCCCATCCCTGAATTTAATATCCCAAGCTCGGATATCAAAAAATCATTATGGAAAAATTAAAGAACAACTGGATGAAATATTATCTTGACTACGCTGCAGGAGAGGGTTACAGTCTGGGATAAGGAGAAAAACGAAACAAATAAGTCTTTCATTCAAACAATTTGCCGTATGAGAAGTTCCCACTGTTTATGCGGGGAATACAAATATAAACTGAAACTTAAAGATAACCCTTACTGTGACTGTGGAGAAACAGACAATTTACAACATTGCTTAATCGAATGCTCAATAAAGAAACCTCAGGTAGACGATCTATTTATCAAATTGACTGGTATCAAACAAGTGTTGACTACTAACATTTCTAACCAATTATCATTAGGAAATATAGATGTATATAAATCTTATACAATTGTATAAAGAAGACCAACTTAATTTTGTAAATAAATATGTACGGACTTATAGTATTAAAAAATAATAATAAAATAAGATACAATAAAATAAAATTACATTTTTGTACTATTTTGATTAAGAATGCGTTTTTTTCTTTTTCCTTATTACTTTACATGGGCATATATAAAAATACAGTTAAGTAACTGAATCAATAAGCAGAACATGACAACGACTGGATATTTGGTGATGAACCAGTGCCATTTCTAAACACACACACATCCGACCAGATGATGTTCCTTGAATAGGGTGCCAAGGGATGGTGAAAATAAATTGAAAAAAAAACTTTGAAGTTTGAACCTCAACTGTTTGGGAACAGTATCTGTAATAGTTAATAATTTATTGTTTATAATTTGCTAATTCACTACACATGGCCTTAAACTTGTAAAAAAATACTATCTACCCACCACACTCAACAATTATTTTTAGTGAAAAACAAAAACAAAAACTCAAGCGATGCCTTATTTTGGAAAACCTCTGTTTCCTTGTGGCAATATTGGAGTTTTGAAATAATCCTAATTTCTATCTTCTCCTGCCTGGACTTTATTCTACACTCTACACTATAATTTTCACCACTGCATTTTATGTGCACATTTTATTTTTCACCGTAATGTTATGTTATACAAAGAAACATACTTGCCCTATAGTTTAAATTATTATTTATTATTTACATCTATACCATGTATGTGCATGCATGTATATATGAGATCTGTTCGTATGTGTATATATATGTACAGGTATATATTTTCTTTCTATTTTATGATGATTATTTCTATGTCCTGTTACCTTTTATGATTTGTATCTGTCCCAACTCGTAAATGATTTCTATGGGGTGGTTTTGCCATACATAAATAAATAAGTAAATATATGAATAAATATCCAACATATTTATAGGCACCTGTCAATAAAATCATTTCATATAGTCTCTGCGTTATAAAATTTATAGTTCTTGCGTGCTACTATTTTGAAAATAGGTCGAGCTATTGTGTGTAAAATCTAACGATAATCCGCATATTGCTTTCTTATTATTTGTTTTGTGTTTATCTCTCCTAGGCAACTTATAAGCAATACATAAGCGATATTAAAATATAGTAATAAATCATTTGAATTTTCCGATAATCCGGAAATATAAACGTATCAGGTGCTCCGATATGCTTTTAATCCTCAAATAACCACCGATGCAGTTGTGCAATTGTATCTATATGATTTGAGATTATACCGATATTGTTCCGTTTCCTATGTAGGTATACTATTAAATTTTGATAATCCTCTTTCATTCTGTATTCTCAATATTGTTGATTCAGGTTAAATCAGCTGTAAATATTTTGAATGCTTGTCATGTTAGTTGGCAATCGGGATTTTTAAAAGAAATTATTTACTTAATTCAATATTATGGCATACCTTCTCACTTAAATACGATGCAATTAATTCGTGTAAGATTACATTTTTTTCCTGTGCGGATGTCCGTTATTTCCATAAGTTATAATGGCTATTTGAATAGTAATCTAATTTCGATATCAGCCAAATCCATTTCAGTTCAATTTACAGGAAACGCAAAAAACGATTACACTCCTCCCGAGGCTATTTATGGTTTGGATTAGTTTGAACTCTATATAGCAGACGTGATAGGAAAACCGACGATAAAACTTTCAGCAATCACAGAGGCGACATCTTATTGTTATTTAAAATTTAAATATGGAGATAGCTCACTTTGAAAGTAAAATATGGAGTAGTTGTCAGATTTGATTGATTTGATTTATTTTGAATTTATGTCATATATACAATTTACTTTTAGCTTTCTTTTTTGGATTTCAACATTTTCTGTATTTCATTTAAAAAACTAAACAATTGTTGCAACTGGTGGATACAAACTAAGCTCTGTTGTTGGAAAATTATGTTCGTAACAGGAATGTTATATTTACAGAGCTTTTTTCCCCTATAATTTTGCCAAACAGCACCGATTTTCATAAAAATTTGGATTTAGGTTCTACTTACCGTCTACTTCAGAAGGGGTTACTTTTAACCTGGGGGTGGATGCCACCCCTTCTCGGGGGTGAAAAATGTTTCATTGAGAATAACTCCAGGAATATATATTGACTAATTCTAAACAACTCTTGTTCTATAAAATGTTTTCTGAAAGTCAATACTCTTCGACTTATTCGCGAGTGAGTGTAAGATGGTTTTTCGCAAATAACTCAAAAAGTAACTATTTTATAAAAAAAATCACTGTTATAAAAATGTAGCTTATAAAAAAAACAAAAAGAATGGTGTATTTATGGGGTATAATAAATAAAGTTACAATAATTGGATAAAAAGCACATGTGCTACATGTTTACGTGTTGGATTAATAAAATAAAAAAATGTTTATTAAAAAGGGAATTTATTCAATATATTCAATTTATTCAATATTATTTGAATACCTATTATTTGTTTATTTATGAATAATTTGAATTTTTATATTTTCACTAAATCTTATCAATTATTCTAAAAATTTGAATACGAATATGGAAAATTTCGTCAAACAAAACCATTTACTTTTATTTACATTAAATATTAAAAATAATTGAGGTTTTCTTGTGAAATAACATTCTCCTTGTTTTACAATGTTGCTATCAATTTCAGTACTTATTACATAATAAAGTAGATATAGGTATAGTAGAATAATGATCATACTTATCTACTTTTATAACTTGGCATATATACTACTGGTCATAAAGATAAGTTACGGAAATAAGCAAACAAATTTTCTTTTGCAAATACCCAAAGGGAACATATGCCTGACGTAATTTTGGAAAGAGCTTTTCTGCAAAGGAAATTATGTTTTAAATGAAACTGCTTCTGTTAGTTAAACTGCTTTACACTGAAAGGCGGAGGATCTAACGACCAAGACAGCGAAGTATGACATCAAAATTACTCAGCATTTATCATCATCGTGATGTCTTTTCAACCAGCTAACATGGGGACAGAACCAAATGACATTGTTTTATGCGTGCAAGGGACTTTAGAACAATGGCTCATCGTCATCTTAGAAGTTACTATTTCGGCTCCAGCCACCTCTATTCAACACTTTTGAAACAGGTACAATAAAAATGTACTACGATTCTAATAAATTATGTAAGTCTACAAACTGTACATCAATAGCTATTTATGTAATCAGTTATGAAAAGTATGATTACATAAGCGAGACCCCGCAATATCGCACGAGTTACATAAAATCATGTTTCATAACCTATTACATACAAGATTTTTTATAATTTTGACGAAAAATGGGAAAGTTTTTAATTTTGATCACTTACAAGTATAATTTAAATAACAATTATCTAATAGGTCAGTGTCAGTTTAAATTTTCTTGTCATTTGGCTTGACATTTAATAGACGCTAATCTATTCTGTGACACTGATCGTTACTATTACCATTTATATACCGATATACCGAGCGATATCGAAGAAGCGGCAATAAATGCCGTATATTCACTGATTCTGAGATCTATGGCAATGTAATTTTTATATTTTATATTTTTTTACGTACGTAGTACGAAAATTTGAATTCCTGTAATTTTGTACATAATTAATTTATAAAATATTAACGTTGTGGATCAATTGTTATTCAAAGAGAGGCACATGTCAGTCAAATGTTTCTATCCCTGGCAAAAAATGTCCTAAAAAAATCGGAATGTGAATCAAGTATTATTCTCATTTGGCAGTTGTTTTCATTCTCACAACCACGATGACAATTTTTAATAATCCACGCACGAGTTTTTGAGGGATTGTGTGAAACTAACTTTCCTCTCTTAACAATTATCTGTTATTAAAGGAGCCTTAAGCTGATTGCAAAGTTTATATTTAATCCAGAAATTTTGTCTTTGTCTGACTTTCTGCTGCATTTTTAATTCATATTTCATTAAAAAGCTTTTTATTCCACGTGGGCGTGCTTACACGAAAATGCGATCAGATTATGTAAATATTAGCCCAAAACTTTGTCTGTTTTTCAAACATCGTGTTAACGATTTCATTTGCCCGGTTATTAATTATTAGTTTTTATATAATTATTATATACTGAAATATATATTTTTATTATGAATTCTTTTATGGGGAAAACAAATACACATTCGTTAAATTAATCTGTTTCGATAAATTTCATTTATTTATTACCAACATTTCATCAGTTATTCATATTGAGTAGTTATTATTTCAACAGCAGTCATTAAAAATATTAATTATAATTGGCTTTACATTAGTAATTATAATTCATAGGTCTAAGTGAATATGAATTAATAGAAGGAAATATATCAAACTGAATGAATTAATAGAAAGTTGGATAGAGATCTCTCTAATTTTTATAAATTTCTAAAAATAATAAAACAAGAAAAGATGAGAAAACGAGTCTACAATTATTTGCCGAAATTGTCTTCATTTTAAAATAGGTACATATATTCTATTATTAGCTTTCGTAGGTTTTACTTTATTTTAAAGTTATTTTAAGCAGCTTAAATAATATCCTCAGAAATTTCCAAATCCGAGCCAAATATTCTTCAGGCATTGTGGTGCACTTCCCCATGTTTCTCGTGCAGTTTGTGAATTTTTACATACCAATTTTCCGGAAAGGTGGATAGGACGAAATGGCCCTATACGCTGGCCAGCACGAAGTCCGGATATGAACCCTCTGGACCTTTTGTTTGGGGATGTATGAATCAAAATATGTACCAAACGCTTATTGTCGTTGCCCAGATCTTCAGCAGCTTTTGTTTATTGGCACATGGAAACAACTGTGTACTATTTTTGTAGGGCATATCGTCTATTGGTGAGTAATTCGTTTATTCATTTAATTTTTGTGTTATTTTAAAAGAGATTTGAATAAATTTTAGCATTTTCTAAAACAAAATTTAAACCGTCAAAACCGCCATCAGCGCTTTCGCACTGAGACGCGCGGCAACTTCGATATCAAAGGTACAGCTGGCTGCTGCACCAGGGACGACTTTAAATTTGTTTAAACCCTCATGTGAAAATTTTGTTCCAATTTAAAACGTAATGTTTAGCAGTTACTTAATAAAAGTTACTCATCTTTGTTTTGTTGAATTGATCTTATTGAAATTCACTTAAATGGGCGCCAACAAGAAATTATCTCGTAATTGTTAATTGTATTTAGAGCTGACTCCTCTTCAAAGTGTGGTTTCCTTTAATTATGTATTTAGGTGAAAATGAAAAATTCAATTTAAAATTTAACAAATAGAAATATATTACAGTTTTCAAAAAGACATATTTTAACAATTTGCAAATTCAATTACTTATCCTAAATAATATTTAATAGCTAAATTTTTCCCCTTATATTTATTATTGCAATATGATATTAATGATTTATAGTCGACTTTTAAACTTGAAAATTTGATTTGATTTGACTTAAAATTTGTAATGATTTGGTTTGATTTTAATTGGCCAATTTTTAATTTATGTGACTCACATTTCTGTATAGTGTGATGCTCGTTTCATAACCGGTTTACTTTATTGTGTTGTATCATTGTATAAATACAATGGTTGTATTCCATGACTGGCAGAGGTCCATGTTGTCAGCTGGTCAGC
>NW_019416267.1:305192-311044 GCF_000390285.2 Anoplophora glabripennis | reverse complement strand
TTTTTTTTATCAATTTGGCGAGTAAAATTTACAGAAACTGTTCAAAATTACGTCCGTTGGCTTGAATGCACGCATTACATCTTCTAATCATGTTTCTTTCTGCCGCTGCGGCTTCACCTCTATCGGTCAACTTTTCGATAGTATTGACATGGAACGTTAGCAAAAATGTTTGCTTTTGTTCATAAAAAGTCATTTTTCTTGAAAACGGTTGACTTTAGAGCAATAAACCAAGAGAACTCTTATTGTGTAAAATTCATTGGCGCTTTAGAATTTGCTGTCAAAAGTCAATTTTTCCAGTGGCGTAAAATTTAGGGGGGGGGAACCCTTACGGTACCTTAAAATCTCCACCACTGGCACGTCCAATCAATTCGAGAAGGGTGCGAAAAAGTAAAAAAATAAAAAAAAAATAAAGTTTTGACACCGTGTATCTCGAAAACGAAAGCCCGGAGAGAAAAATGGAAGAGGAATAAAATGTTTCTTTTTCAAGAGGAATTTACAGTTTTCCGTTGCGACACTTATTTAGGAACACCCTGTATTCACATATTGAGAAGTGTAATATGTTTGTATTGTACTATCAATGCATTTTCAATTCTATTCTAGCACTTGCGGAATGTAGAAAACCTTCGTCAATAAAATCAGCTGTTGTTAATAAAATAGGTAATGTTAACAGAATTTTAAATTATGTAAATAGGAAAAATAAGCAAAAGAGTGAGAGACTGAAGTGAATTACAATTTAGAGAAGGGTAGTGCAAGAAGGATATTACGAAAAAATGTTTATAAGATAAAAAAGTGCATCTCTTGAGCTTGAGGGAAGAAGATAAACCGAGTTGATTAGGATTGTGTAGGTGGTGACAAGAAGGAAAGAGGGAAGATCCTTTTATATGCAGAATAATTCTCTGGTCAGATGTGTCTATTTTTTTGTAACAATGGATTTTTCAATAGGCACATTTACTTCAAATGGACTAATGTAATTTTATTTTATTTTATTTTATTTTATTTTAAGATACATCTGCCCAACAGCTAAATACCAATTACCGGGCAGGCTAATTACACACATATTATTTACATATATAAAGTTAAGATAATAAAACAAAAACGATCGTAAAAAGCAAGCAAATGGACAAACTAAACAAGTTAAGTTAAGTAAAAGATTTAAAACACATAAATAGCACAAATTAAAACAAGAAAAAGGAATACTAAGATCCCAATANTAACGATTTCATTTGCCCGGTTATTAATTATTAGTTTTTATATAATTATTATATACTGAAATATATATTTTTATTATGAATTCTTTTATGGGGAAAACAAATACACATTCGTTAAATTAATCTGTTTCGATAAATTTCATTTATTTATTACCAACATTTCATCAGTTATTCATATTGAGTAGTTATTATTTCAACAGCAGTCATTAAAAATATTAATTATAATTGGCTTTACATTAGTAATTATAATTCATAGGTCTAAGTGAATATGAATTAATACAAGGAAATATATCAAACTGAATGAATTAATAGAAAGTTGGATAGAGATCTCTCTAATTTTTATAGTTTTCAAAAAATAATAAAACAAGAAAAGATGAGAAAACGAGTCTACAATTATTTGCCGAAATTGTCTTCATTTTAAAATAGGTACATATATTCTATTATTAGCTTTCGTAGGTTTTACTTTATTTTAAGTTATTTTAAGCAGCTTAAATAATATCCTCAGAAATTTCCAAATCCGAGCCAAATATTCTTCAGGCATTGTGGTGCACTTCCCCATGTTTCTCGTGCAGTTTGTGAATTTTTACATACCAATTTTCCGGAAAGGTGGATAGGGCGAAATGGCCCTGTACGCTGGCCAGCACGAAGTCCGGATATGAACCCTCTGGACCTTTTGTTTGGGGATGTATGAATCAAAATATGTACTAAACGCTTATTGTCGTTGCGCAGATCTTTAGCAGCTTTTGTTTATTGGCACATGGAAACAACTTTGTACTATTTTTGTTGGGCATATCGTCTATTGGTGAGTAATTCGTTTATTCATTTAATTTTTGTGTTATTTTAAACGAGATTTGAATAAATTTTAGCATTTTCTAAAACAAAATTTAAACCGTCAAAACCGCCATCAGCGCTTTCGCACTGAGACGCGCGGCAACTTCGATATCAAAGGTACAGCTGGCTGCTGCACCAGGGACGACTTTAAATTTGTTTAAACCCTCATGTGAAAATTTTGTTCCAATTTAAAACGTAATGTTTTAGCAGTTACTTAATAAAAGTTACTCATCTTTGTTTTGTTGAATTGATCTTATTGAAATTCACTTAAATGGGCGCCAACAAGAAATTATCTCGTAATTGTTAATTGTATTTAGAGCTGACTCCTCTTCAAAGTGTGGTTTCCTTTAATTATGTATTTAGGTGAAAATGAAAAATTCAATTTAAAATTTAACAAATAGAAATATATTACAGTTTTCAAAAAGACATATTTTAACAATTTGCAAATTCAATTACTTATCCTAAATAATATTTAATAGCTAAATTTTTCCCCTTATATTTATTATTGCAATATGATATTAATGATTTATAGTCGACTTTTAAACTTGAAAATTTGATTTGATTTGATTTGACTTAAAATTTGTAATGATTTGGTTTGATTTTAATTTTAAATTGGCCAATTTTTAATTTATGTGACTCACATTTCTGTATAGTGTGATGCTCGTTTCATAACCGGTTTACTTTATTGAGTTGTATCATTGTATAAATACAATGGTTGTATTCCATAACTGGCAGAGGTCCATGTTGTCAGCTGGTCAGCATCTCGCCTTTCACTTGTGCATGAATTTGCATGAACGAAAACTCCTGCTGCAACTTTTCACTGCACTACACTAATCTGCTATTTACCAATTTAAAAAAATTTCAATATTATTTATAATTTCTGACTTGTTCCTAGTGTTTAAACTTCCAGTACGTTTAAGGTTTTTTATAAAATTTAACTTACGACACTTATCACCTCTTGACAGATGACATTTAACTATGTGGATTTTATTTGACGTTTGTAACTTGGTAACTATTTCACGATTTGGTTATGTTATTTGACTTTCTTTTGTTTATTTTAGGCACAACTCTACGCTGCGCTGTTTACTGCTTGGCTAATAATGAAAGACTGCTTCGAGCCGTGTTTTACTTTTATAAAACTAGAAACAATTGAGGGTGTTGCTATGGAGACGTCATATTAAACTTTTGAGAAATTTTTTAATTTAAAGTATAGACTTTATGCATGTTTTTACCAGCATGAACATTATAATTTCTGGTTCTACTTATTTTTCTGCACATTTTGATATCTATTACATTTCTCTACGTTCAAATTTAAACTTTCTACAAATTTTGCCTATTTTTGTAAAATTTTAATAATTTATGATATTTAGCTTAATTATATGCATGTAATTGATATTGCCTTATTTTCACTTTTATTCTTTTCCCGTTTGGATTAGTTATTAATTGAAATGTTTTTAGATGCACAGATTATTGACAAATTTTAAAGTTTATACACTATTTGGAACGTATTTGGGATTTGACTAGTTTTTAATGTTTAGAAGGTCTTTTTAGGTCATATTACTTAACAAATTTTATAAAATATTAGATATATGGATCTGACATCGAAAATCGTTACATGAAGTTATACAAAACATTAAGTTTAATTCCACTTAAAGATATTGACTTTAGGTATGATGAACTTTAGTTTTAGCTCTTCTCCTTCTTTCTCCGTCGATCAATTTGTCAAGATTCTGAAATTCTTCAAATTTCATTAAACGTATGCGCTAATATGAAATCTAACTTTGCAAAATTGTACTTTTTTGTACTTTCTAACTTTTTTGTGCTATATTGGTGCATCTTTCAATGTATTTAGTTCATAAATTAAATTCTTTTCATGATTTTGACAAGACATACTAATCTCGCATACCTCGACAGCACCCTGTATTATAGTATTCTTTGCTCAGCATATAAGTACCACTTGCAGAGAGAAATACCCTGTTAGAAAAAAACGCGAAACCTAAATTAATCTTGTTAAGCCTCCTTTAATTTAATCTCTGCCACATGCCGTGCTGTTTTTTTTTAAAAGCGGTTTGTTGCAAAATGAATTCGCCCGTTATCTGAACACGTCAGTCTCATATTAAATGTGCAAAGTACACATGATCGCTGTAATCTCACATAGCTCGTTAAGAAAATATTTAATATTAATATAAAATCTAGATATCGTTATTTACACATTTAATTGCTGTGTTTTTTTGATATACCTTATCGCACCGCTCAGTATTGAACTTATCTATAAATTTGAACCGTACAGGGTGCAAAAGGGCCCTTCGCTTGTTTTTCTCTTTTATTGTAACGACTGAAGGCTCATAATTAACTTGTCTCTCGCTGGCAGGTTTCGGATATATTGATTAACGCTTTATCGGCCGTTTAACGTTGCACTCGTTTATGAGATCAATAGAAAACTGCATCCGTTTAACTACGTGCTCAAAGTACTTTGTATGACAAAAAAATGATTAAAGCGTTCTAGGTACTACATAAAATTGGAATAGAACTAAATAGAGTTGTGTGTGTTAGATCGATTTTCTATTCTACACTCATAAAAGTTTTTTTTAAATTACATACCAAATTGATTATTATTTTGACTTAAAACTGCTACACTGTAAAATATGTAAGTAAGTTCAAAGAACAACATAACTTAAAAAGTGTGGAAAATTTTTTATTAAATATGAAATATTTCTAAATTACTAAAATTTACAATAAATATATGAAACTTATTACTGAACAGAAAATCTCAAACAGAAATATTAAAAAGTATCACCTATAAATTGTTGGAAATTTCCTACCTCACCCTCCTTACTCGACAGATCAAGCTCCGTGTTTTTCTTATTTCCGAAATTAAAATCAGTGCTGAAAGGACGCCGTTTTCAGATTATTGGTCACAGACTTCAAATGAAGCCATCCAACCATTATTTGCAATGCAAAGTGTATGAATAGGAATGGAGAGCACAATAAAGGAGATATATACAGAGATGGCCAGAAGTACGGAATAAAATTCATCTTTTGAATGAGTTAATTTTTTTTAAAACGCCCAAACACGTTAACCGATTTTGATTTTTTCCCATCTTTCGGTTATATAATAATTAATTTTTTCTTCAACCCCCTAACCCCCAGCTACCTCTACTTTTTTTTTCAAATGGAAACATAAGGCATGAGGGGACTCGTTGAAAAGCTTATAGAAAACCGAATCCAGCCATAACCAAATAAACAAGTTTTATTTTTTCAATAACAAGGTTTTTAGGGTTGTATAAAACACCTACTTAACCAGTGAAATAAAATTTAATCATCTTCAGTGTTATCCTCCATGAATTTGCACAGAATAAAATAAATAATTTGAACCTGTACCTATCACTGCTAACGCAAAAAAGACATATTTTTTATGTTGCGTTTTTTTGGTACCACTTACTTGCCAGGCTTTCTGGTTAATTTTTCGCTTTAGTTGTAAATTGGAGTTTGAAACGTTACTATTGTGTCAAAATCAAGTTATTTACTGAATTGCAATGGTATTGTCCAAATCTCGCAAGGGACAGTTAGTAAAAAATTTCACAAATTTGAGGAACACGGTACAGTACAGACTTTGCCCAAAACTGGACGGGCACGTGCTTTGAATGAAGAAAAGAAATTAGACATTGCATTAGAACTTGTTGAAAATCCTCATACTTCAACTGTTTCATTGGCCCGCAATCACGATGCTTCTCGAACTGCAATTCGAATGTTTCTGAAACAAGAGAAATACCACCCCTATAAGGTATGTCTTGTCCAAGAGCTTTTGGAAGA
>NW_019416267.1:296279-299199 GCF_000390285.2 Anoplophora glabripennis | reverse complement strand
TTTTTCGATAATCCACTTACGGCAGCGATGACATAATTTTTTTTTTAAATGACAACGCATATTTTTTTCGTTCGAAATTGATGACAGTGATAATTATCTAAACAACGGTGTGAAAATTTCGATGTCTTACATAACAATTTTTTTTAGAAAAATGCACCTTAAGTTCTTATAAGTGATAATTGTCTACTTACACTATTAATGGCTCCGAAAAGGACAAAGTTGACAAAATTACATTTCAAACGAGTAAAATTACACTAATGTTTGTGTAAGTCTAGCGAAATTGTTTGAATTGCCCACCCTGTACCATTTGGCATTGTCCTAAGCGTGTGTAAACGCCGTCTGCACTTCGTTCAAGCATTCCCGGGTCGATTTGATTTATTTCAAAACGAATACGGTTTTTAAGTTCTTCCAAATCACCTGGTCTGTTTGTGTACACACGCGATTTCAAATAGCCCCACAAAAAAAAGTGAACAAGATGGGAGTAAATACAAGGCAGGGTGCAGGTTTTACGTAGCTAGAAAAACCACGTGTACTGTCTATTTTCCTTGCCAATGAATGATGAAAAGCACTTTAATTTCTTTAAGCTCTGTATATCTGAATCTAGAAGGACGTTTCTGCGGTAAGAGACTAGCGAAATGCAAATGCTAATTGCACACAATCACTTAAATAGGGTGTTAGAAGTTTGGCTGCCTTAATTTTAACAGAGGATAGAATACATTAAAAAAAAGAATAAAGAAAAATACCTTATATGACATGGGTCCTAAACTCGACCATTTACGAGAAAAAAATTATCAAAATCTCCAACTTGATGTACAAAAGTTTGATTAATTAAGGAATATTGACATAACTACGTGCCTAGAATACCATAAAATACAAACTTTTTTGAATTTCTTTATCCTTAATTCTAAAAAATAATTAGCGTTGTAATTAATTTAAAATTCTTCGTACTGCAAAGTCGATACATTTATTTAAAAACTGGAAAACAATTTCCTTGAAATTTATAGTCGCTACGATATCAGCTGGAACCGCATAAAAACATTTAACTCATAAACTCGGAATCCATAGGCTTCCAGAAAAATTTTGCTCTGTCTCGTCTAGATATTCTATATTCCGAGCTATATTTCTATTCCTATTTAGTTGACGATATTCTCTAATTTTTTGTAAATAACCTTCCCGAAGTGCAACTATACGTCGTGATTCCATAATTACCATACAATTGTCAAGTTTTTTAAATTTAAAACCGCATTGTAACAAAACATGTCCAAAGATTTATAATTATAATCAGGATAATCGCTTAATTTATCTCGAATCATGTTTAAAGTAGGAACTTTATTTTCTTTATACATAAGTATTATAAATTGTGCGCCGTATTACATCTCTGGTAAAATCATCAATATTCTTTAATTTTGTATTTTCCGTTTCCTATTTGTACCGTGATTAATAACGTCTCCTTCTTTAATTATGCCATAAATTGACGTTTTTTGATATCTTAGTCCTAATTTCTTTATCACATTGTTCACTATTTTCTCTTTTCATTCATTCATTTCATTCATGCTAAATTACTAGATAATTACATATATAATATTTATTTTAATAACTAACCTTTACAGGTTACGATATGAACAAATAATAATATGAACTAATAAATANTTACGTTTCCATTTGAAAAAAAAAGTAGGGGTAGCTGGGGGTTAGGGGGTTGAAGATAAATTAATTATTATATAACCGAAAAATGGAAAAAAATTAAAATCAGTTAACGTGTTTCGGCGTTTTAAAAAAAATAACGTTCAAAAGATATGAATTTTATTCCGTACTTCTGGCCATCCCTGTATATAAAACAAGTATAAAATTAATAATAAAAAAAGTAAATAAAATTCGGTTATTTTCTGAACAGACCAGGTATGTATACAGGCTGTCTACTATAAGAGGGCCATTCCTATGAATCTCACTCAATATGAGACGCACGTCAACAATCTTTATATGTTTTTTGTTACATTTTTTGAGGCCTTTTTACTCCTAAAAACAAATGTGAGTAATCATAAAAAATCGGAAAAGTACCGGTAGTTTAGGGTCGTCTAACTTTTTTATTTTAAAAGGTAGAGAGAACTTATTTTAATAAAATCTCATTACAAAATTGATATGTTTCACCTGGTGTAAACAAATTTTTAAAATATCGTACGTAATTTGCTGCGCCCTCTACGCGAGCAAAAAAAAAGTGTCATCGAAGCAGGCTATGTCTAAAAAAATTGCTTGTTTTTCCCTCTTTCATGCGATATACTACATGTTGCCTGAATCTTTTATATTTATTATATATTTTACAATTTTGCTATAAAAAATGTAAATATTTTCGTATTAAAATAGAAATTGTTGTAGACACGTGTCAACTACAAAAAAATTAATAAATAAAATGTACTTGTTTTAAGCAAAATACAGATTTTCTTTTCACATTATTATAATATGTTTTTTACTTTAGAGAAAACTGAGCCTTTAACATTGTTCTTGCACAGACAAAGTAGCTAAATGTACCACGCTATGAAAACAAATGTGTTATCCCACTAATGTCATTATTACACAAAATGTTTAATGTTATAGTTTATACATAACTATTGGTTTGAAAATTGTTACAATTAACTGTGATTTGAAAAACTATCATTTCACGCAACGGAAAACTGTAAATTCCTCTTGAAAAAAGAAACATTTTTTTCCTCTTCCATTTTTCTCTCCGGGCTTTCGTTTTCGAGATACACGGTGTCAAAACTTTAATTTTTTTTTGGTTTTTCGCCAATATCTTAGGAATGGTTTGAACTACACGACTGAGCTTTTGTACACACATTACCACTATTAATAGCTATTTTTTCGCACCCTTCTCGAATTCATTGGACGTGCCAGTGGTGGAGATTTTAAGGTATCGTAAGGGTTT
>NW_019416267.1:285507-291413 GCF_000390285.2 Anoplophora glabripennis | reverse complement strand
GCGTGTGTAAACGCCGTCTACACTTCGTTCAAGCATTCCCGGGTCGATTTGATTTATTTCAAAACGAATACGGTTTTTAAGTTCTTCCAAATCACCTGGTCTGTTTGTGTACACACCCGATTTCAAATAGCCCCACAAAAAAAAGTGAACAAGATGGGAGTAAATACAAGGCAGGGTGCATGTTTTACGTAGCTAGAAAAACCACGTGTACTATCTATTTTCCTTGCCAATGAATGATGAAAAGTACTTTAATTTCTTTAAGCACTGTATATCTGAATCTAGAAGGACGTTTCTGCGGTAAGAGACTAGCGAAATGCAAATGCTAATTGCACACAATCACTTAAATAGGGTGTTAGAAGTTTGGCTGCCTTAATTTTAACAGAGGATAGAATACATTAAAAAAAAGAATAAAGAAAAATACCTTATATGACATGGGTCCTAAACTCGACCATTTACGAGAAAAAAATTATCAAAATCTCCAACTTGATGTACAAAAGTTTGATTAATTAAGGAATATTGACATAACTACGTGCCTAGAATACCATAAAATACAAACTTTTTTGAATTTCTTTATCCTTAATTCTAAAAAATAATTAGCGTTGTAATTAATTTAAAATTCTTCGTACTGCAAAGTCGATACATTTATTTAAAAACTGGAAAACAATTTCCTTGAAATTTATAGTCGCTACGATATCAGCTGGAACCGCATAAAAACATTTAACTCATAAACTCGGAATCCATAGGCTTCCAGAAAAATTTTGCTCTGTCTCGTCTAGATATTCTATATTCCGAGCTATATTTCTATTCCTATTTAGTTGACGATATTCTCTAATTTTTTGTAAATAACCTTCCCGAAGTGCAACTATACGTCGTGATTCCATAATTACCATACAATTGTCAAGTTTTTTAAATTTAAAACCGCATTGTAACAAAACATGTCCAAAGATTTATAATTATAATCAGGATAATCGCTTAATTTATCTCGAATCATGTTTAAAGTAGGAACTTTATTTTCTTTATACATAAGTATTATAAATTGTGCGCCGTATTACATCTCTGGTAAAATCATCAATATTCTTTAATTTTGTATTTTCCGTTTCCTATTTGTACCGTGATTAATAACGTCTCCTTCTTTAATTATGCCATAAATTGACGTTTTTTGATATCTTAGTCCTAATTTCTTTATCACATTGTTCACTATTTTCTCTTTTCATTCATTCATTTCATTCATGCTAAATTACTAGATAATTACATATATAATATTTATTTTAATAACTAACCTTTACAGGTTACGATATGAACAAATAATAATATTAACTAATAATTAATAATACGTATTATATCAACAAACAATAACGCCAAGCACTGCTCTCCACTGCACTGGCAAAACCAAGTGAACAGCGTTCGACACCAAACTAATTATAGAATACCATGCAAAAAATTATTTACGATCTAGTGGACCAATACAGATTTGCTTTCACGACCAGCGTGCCATCGTCGATTCTACATCAGGCGGACTAGTCTATCAACACCGGACTCGCCCAATGGTTATTCGAGTATAGATTACGAGACAGATATGGCTAAAGCACAGGAATAAATTTTAAGAGAAGTGCAGACGGTCCTGTGATTTAAAATTTACAGGTTCCAATTGATATCGTAACAACTATACTAAATGTTTTACAGTAAGAGTTGTTTACATATTTGTTATTCCGTAGGACAAGTCTGCCGCGTACACACGCGGTGTGCATTAGCTGTGTAACATTAGGTTAAGCGCTGTTGCCACGTTGTGACGAAACTCCCCTATATTATTATCGTCGTATTTTGAAAATTGTTAAACTTACGCCCCTCTAATATGCAACTTTTTTGTTCATTTATGATTACTCTATCTCATGCTGAAGAAATGGCAGTCTAACTTCTTAAAACCTGTATAGACCCATTACTCCCGAAAGCGCACTTCTGTGTACCTCGTATTTTATTTAAGTCAAAAGCATTAACCTGCTAACATGCTGGCATTTACCCATTCTCTGTGGCACTAAAATGGTGCTGAATATACATACTTTATTCTTCAAATGGAAAACAGAGGTCTAGGTGACCAAGTTACGATTACCAATCCCTAAGGGTTCGCTCGATTAAATTTGCAACATTGTTTCCACGTAATTGATTTAAGCCTTGTGTTGAAAGGGACGTATATTTCAACAAGTCAAAATTCGTACGAGATATAATTTAGAAAATAATTATTAATTTATTAAACTTTTAGGTTTCATATTTTGTTAGAAACTTTTGGACCGTTGTAAATTAACCGAATATGTCATCGCTATCCTAAATGAAATGCAATCAAGATATTGTGGGCTCTAAAATATATTTAATGCTATCTTTATTTCTTGTTGTATACTAGAATAAAAGCGTTAAATTGCAATTTGTAACGAAAACGTACTTCATTTATTTTTAACGATGCATTCTACACTGTCAAACTAAATACAGTGTCCATAAATATTTACAAACCAAGTGCCTGTCGAGATTAGGCAACGAACATTCCTTAAATCTTGGCGTCACCAATGTTAATGATTCGTTTACAGTGAACAATGGCAAACTGTTACATCTACGATCGAGATAATGTAATCGCTGATTGGTTGAATAGATTCTCGTGAACAGAATATTGTGTTTTAATGTAATCTTGATCTTTCAATAGGAAATCATTAAATTTTGAGGTGAAACAGAAAAGTAATTTTTTACTGTTTTGGTGAGGTATTAATTCCACCACAACTGCAGGACACTTCAACATAGTCTGTAGATGAGGTTCGTAAAGAAACTAATCAATATACAGGGTGTCTCGGTGCTTGTTACAAAAAATTCGAGTAAAGATAGATGAGGTCTAAAATAATATCAGTTCTCGTACAATTTTTATTCCATACGGACCTTAGTTAACAAGTTACGGGCCGTCAAAGTTGAAATTTAAAATTTTATTTTTATTCACAGTCTCTAGTCTATTAACTTCATGATGATGCAAATTTGGTGATCGATAACACATACGTACAGCTTGTTTTGTTGTAGTAAGTGAAACTTCATTATGCTCAGAACACCAGGGACGGACTATGCCCAGTGGTTAATAACCCGGAATTTTTGTATAGGTGACGATCGCAATCTGCCTCTATCAAAAATAAGTTCCCTGAAGAATATGCCAACGATAATACCCTCTTGGTTCCACTCGGTAAAATTAACAATTTTATGTCACAGTGCATATTGAGCGGCGCCTCCACCATTTTTTGTTTTTAATTTTTAATTGCACTTAATTACTATGTTAGAAGCGGGCATATTTTTAAAACAAGAGCCTAGAAAATCTTATTGTGTGCTAATGTAATTTTCACTAACCACATAGATGGAATTGCATATTTTTTCCTTCTTTAAAAAATACGATAGCATGACTTCTTCATTTATTGTCATTACTCTCAGTTTTTCTCTCCATTCGTTAAATTCGGTGAACACTTTTTCGTAATGTTCCCTGGATTTCGCTGATAATAAGTGGAAAATTGCTTCTTGAGCTTCTTCAAAAACAGCCGTAGAAACACAATTACTTTCTTGCATTTTTACCAAGTTCAGACATAACTGTTTATTAAATAATTGATAATAAACAACGTACTATAGCAACCAGTAGGTATAACAAAACCTACCACGTTTCATTGAGTACTAGTAAGAAATATCAAGTCGTGCGAATATTATTTTATTAAATTCCAACAATTCCACAAATATAGTTGTGATGTGATTATGGATAAAACGTTGTATTGTATTCGTATTTTAATTGCCTTTTGTCCACGCTCTCGCGTTTAAACATCCGTGCATGGATAAAATGCTACTTAAAATACTTATACAATAAATAACTATTAAAAATATGTATTGTACAAATGTATTTTACAAGATTCTCATTAAATATAAAAACAAAAACAGAAAAGTTGTATGTGAAGCAAAGAAAAATCAAAGCCTCTGTCTACTTCTTGATATCAGAGTTTAACAATAAAATCACTTCCACCAAAATATTTATATATATGTAGTGACAAAAAATGGAGTTTACGCAAAATCATTCCAATTTGCAAAAAGTATATAAATTCATATAACTAACAACTTTCCATTCTATTTTGAAGAAGAGATCACCTTTTTTAAAAGATGTAGCTTAATTTTGAAATACCTAGTACTGGATCCATAAATAATAGAAATAATTAATAAATTATAAAGAAATGTATAATATGTATATGTATAGGTATGTATTATTATATTTTGTTGTTTGGTATGGTTTTTATATTTTATATGTTGTTATTGTTGTTATCTGTTTTGATTTATTTTGGGCGTCTTTATTTGTTTAATATGTTGTTGTTATTGATATGAGACTCACTCAGCGTGTGGGTACCTTTTTTATTTACTTTTATCTGGATTAAAATTTTATATATTGTTTTCTTACTCTAATTTCTTTAAATGAAAGATAAGTTGTATGTTACAAATATCGATATATTACAATATGATTTTATAGGTAATAGGTTTTTTACAATTGACAACTGTTATATTTCTTACACTAGATCAATAAAACAAGAAATTTCCCCCTTAAATTCTACTGTTACAGTGCATAATAGTGTTTTATACTTTAAGTTGTTCAATTGGTTGACAATGAAATTGTGCATTAATTATATGTACATAAATGCAGTGAAATTTTTAAGTAGAAATTTTTATAGCGCTTTAGTTTCAAATTTGCATATTTGTTTAGCTAATTGTGTCGACACTTACGATCGTAGAATTATTGCTGGTTATTTAATCTGCATGTAACCGCGCTGCACTGTAAATCCTCCTGCATGTAATCGTACTGGTTTGGAGTTTCCTCGTTGAAACGCCGTCACGCCACGAAGTTTCCGAAGTTTCCTTGGATGTTTCTATTGGAATTCTTACAGATGAAAACTGCACTGCACTATTCTTTTATTGGGTTTCACTTATTACTTTTTATTTATTTTTGTTAACCTTGTTCAAATTTGTTGTTTTACAATTACTTATGTTGATGTTGCTCAATGAATTTTCGAACTTATGTAACTTCAACTAATACTTTCGGACTTTTGACAGCTGTATCTGTCCACGACATTTCACCACCAAATGATGACTTGATAAGTATAATTTTTTCACTAACTTGTTGATTTTTATTGATAGCAATTGTTTATTCTAGGAGCAAACTAGCGATGTTACTGCTACAGGTAAACATGGAAGACTGGCTACCTCGAGCCCGGAGATTAGTTTCAATAAACGTGAAAAAAACAAGTGAAAGTTTCTATAGCAACAATAATTTGGAATTTTATTTATGCAAATACGGACTTTTGGACTGAATTATGATGTATGAAATTTACATTTTCAGGTTCCTTGAATTTTTTTTACATCTTTTGACGCCAATTGCACGTTTCTAGGTTAAGTTAAAAGTCATGCCAAAATTTTAATTATATTTACAAATTTCAACTAAATTTTGATAAATAAATTCTCAGTATGTCTGTCCTCTCAATGTCTTTAGTGCAACCTTTATAACACCTTGTATACAGTCTTTACTCGTTTTTCAGATGTAAACGAAAGAAAATTTCAAAGTACTCCGGTCCATCAAGTATTAATAAAGTCTACACAACAATTTGAACTTCGGTTGGAGTTTAAACACAGTTTATGAAGTTATGAGGGTCTTTTACATTCTGCACATATGATTTTGCAGTCCTACTACACTTATACAATTAAAAATTTACAAATTCTAACGGAACAACAAATGTCAACATTTAAATGATACATAAAAGTTTTCACAGATGCTTAGGTTTAATTCCACACATACATTCTGGTCACAGGTATACTATGCTTTGTTTATATACCAGGTTTATTGCATGAATCATTATTATATGTGA